>NW_015116588.1:0-22010 GCF_001443285.1 Poecilia latipinna | reverse complement strand
CAATTTTATGCTTAGTGGAAACGAATGAATTATCATGAGGGTTTCTGCTTCTTGCTACACCGAAGCTCCTCCCCCACAGCGGAACCTACTGTGAATGCTAATGCTAGTTAGCACAGCAACCAATTATGGTGGATAAATAGTTTTCTTGTAACATTAGGTACCTTCTCTGCCACTACTACAGCTGCAACAAACTGTCAATCCTGAGCTTGAACAAGCTGAAAAGGGGAGCATGTGAGCAGCGCGTACACAAGCTTGTTTGACCTCAGGAACACCTTACTCCTGGCTCTTATTTGTTTTTTTCCAACCTAGTGGTGTATTTCTGCAGATGTCAGTAGGACCACCGGAAGAGAAGAGCTAGATTTTTTTGCACAGAAAATTTGTCTCATGCTGTTGGGACATAATTAGTTTAACAAATATGTAAAAAATGTTGTAAAAGTTATGTACGGCAGCTCTGACACCCTCTGGTGCCTGATCTGGACAGCCTCATAGTCGTTGCTGACTATTGATTCTGGTAAACTAACGCATATGCACACAGTGTTTCTGTCAGTGATTGTTTTCTATATTTTATTTTGTTTTGAAAAATATTTTAAGTATTTTTGCATTTTAGGTAGTGTTAATTCCTGACTGTACCTTCCAGTTATGTTCACTTTAAGTTTTACAGGTGTTACTCTGACTACCAAACACCCCCCGCACACAGCCTGAGAAAATGTCTGCTTTCAACGCAGTGTTATGCTGACAAGCTCAGCAAAGAAAGCATCATTCAAGGAAGCAGCCCAGAATCCAATGTTAACTCTAAGATGAACCCTTAACTAAGGTGAGATATTCTGTAAACTGTAGAACAGTCACTTTATGCCATTACCCCTGATTCATAGCGAAATCCAGTTTTTTTTTACTTCCACTAGTGCTGTTGTTTACGGTTGCTGGGTTACACATTTGCTGTTGATTAAAGCTTTTTCCTCTGCGGTTTCTTTTACCTGTAATAAACACCAACACACCAGAGGTGAATACACTGTAAGGATGTTTCAAATAGCGATGAGGACAACTCACGGTCCGTGTGTCACCCGTCACTTCTTTTGGACATCCAGTCAATGAGATGACATGAAACTGTGGCCGGACGTTAGCCACAACAGCATTATTAATGACCTCATATTTTCCAGAGTCGTTCGTGGCAAGAACCTGCGTGACTACAAGAGCACCGAGGCGTAAAATTACCTGAACAGCAACAACATTAATGAAGTAATGCTCAACAAACAAGGCAACTTTATTTTTCTTAAAGCAGCCGCAGATCAAGCCAGAGCATATCATCCGAGCTAAACAGTTAGAATGGCTCATGCTAAGGGAGAGAGGGCTGAAGGAGATGTTCTATCTTTTTAAGGTGTCTACTTGAATTTAGGATATTTAGAAATATGCCACTTCAATCTGGAGAGACTCAGACGGAGAAAGAAAGCGATTAAAGACAAATAAACATTAAAGTCCTTTGGCGTTCAGGCCCCGGCTGGGGATGTCGAGCTAGAACTTCGATAAGCTCGATAAACATTCCTGATGCTGCATAGGAATGTAATCCCCCTGGGGGCTATACTGGTGGCGGCGGTCGAAGAAGGATGTGGCCTGAAGAGCCGGGAGCAGAAGGTGGAGGTGGGTTGATCACAGCTGGTAATCGTGGAGGCCATGGATGAAGGTCCTTATCAATTGGAGCTTGATCGATGATTGGCCATGACGTGGCTTGAACCAGCGCTAATAGGTCCAGGGTGAAGAGAGGGAGGCGCTGATTGATGAGGCAGGTGAGGTTAAAGAGCCTTACAGATTGAACTTTTGCCAAGGCTTCATGTATACAATAATTTTTTAAATGCCTAACATGCATAACAAATCACAAACTGGGTTTTATCAATTTTGCTATTAGTGTAGACTTCTCTAGTTTATTTTTGACATAGTAGTTGTAGTTTTTAAACTAGAGCAGATTAAAAAAGCTCAAGACAGTAAAAAATTAGACGGACTCTCCAAACTTCAGCTTTGTCACTTCAGTGAGAGGCTCTTGAAGAATGTTTCCGCTGATTATGGTTAACATTAACACTAACTGCCATGGTTTTTGGCATGTAAACATAACAGCAGCAGCTTTCTAAAGGTTGTATGGCGAGATGGACATAAGACGCTATTTAGATGCTTTACTGTACTAAAATCGAACTAGTTAGAGCTCATTGTCAGAACACCGGTCATAGTTCAGGTAGAGCTCTGGGTTGGGGTGTGGCTATGTGGGCTTTTCATCGGTAAATGAAAAGAGCAAACCTAAACTCTCTTCGTGGAGTACTTGAGTTAAAGCTGCCAGCAATGTAAGTTTTTGATCCATCTTCCTTAAAGTTGGAGTTCTGGAGTCTGGGTTTTCTCCCCTTCACTTGGATTCCTCTGATAAGATTTTCCACGGGGCCAATCAGCAAACAGAATTAGTTGCGAGCAATAACATTGATTTCCTGTGATGTTTTAGAGTTGTAGTCTGCTTGTAGTTTTAGCAACAGCAGCAGAGAAATGAATGAAGCTGTTCAGTCTGTTGGCCACGCTTTCAAATATTAAATTAATATCAACATTTGCCTCGTTCGGATTGCCTCTTCACTCTTCAGAGTGGAGAAAGGTTATTTACAGTGCAGTGCATTGCCGATAAGCTTCTTAGCGCCAAACTGGTCAATTACGTGCGTCATGTTAGCAAACAGGTAAAATTTAAAACTTAAGCACAGTTCACAAATCAAGGAAGCAACCTTGATTGCTGAGACCGTCTGGACAAATCAAAGTGTAGAATAAAGCTGGTTTTTACCAGGTGTCACAAGCTTGGTTCTATGTTTCTGTCTGCTGAGCACATTGTCAATGGAAATAATTTACCTTGTTCTAACATACATGAACATGACCTACTGTAAGTATTAATCTTATAAGTTTTATGTTGAAAATTGAATTGGAAAAGTATTTATCCTGCCTAATATTTGTTATTTTGTAATTATGTTATATGTTCTCATTTTAATCTTTATTTTACTAGGATTTGCGCAAAATGTCATATTTTCAACTGATAACGTAAATCTAAAGTATTAAATGCGATGATATGATCAATTACTCAGTACTTGAGTATTCCTTTTTCAGAAATACCTTTACGGTTTTATGGATGGATACTTTTTTACTTTTATCCGACTAAAAATCCGTCTACGTGGCGCTACTCTCACTAGGATGGAGCCAGAGACCAACCCTGAGAGAAAACCTGCAGAGCTTCCTCTTCCGTCAAGGCCGCAGCATCATCTTCTCCAACTTTGTTGTGAATGCAACAGCAAACATTCCCCAACATTCGCTCACTGCCTCAGTGGAAAGGTTTTGCTCTGCCTGTTGTGTGAAGATGCTTAACTCTAGCGCCGTGCTCTGGTGCAGACAGGGTTTCTAAAACACTAAAAAAACAAACTGTAGCACCATTCCTTCCAGGTTGTTATGTTTAAACCTTGTATATCTTTTCAGTGTTTGGGGGAATTGTTTGCTGGTGTTCTGCCTCCTCATCAGTCTAACAAATGGAGGCCTTGTTCACTCCCTGCTTTCAAGTTCTTAAATGCTATGTTAATGTGGAGCCTGCATTCACTTATATCTTGCTTTCCATTGGCTTGCTCGCCGCAATTTGCTGCTAATGGTCCAACCACCACCGCAGCCCCCCTACCCTCCACCCCACTCCCTCTGTCATCCACTTCCCCATCCCCTTCCCCCCATTTTCCTCTCCTACTTTCTCTCTCTCTCTCTCTCTCTCTCTCTCTTTGCTTCTCTCTTTCCAGCCTTGAGGCGTCCCGTTTCAACTCCTTCGCTTTCAGTCACAATGCTGTGGAGAGGTCTGAATGGGTGGGGTGGGGATGGCAGAGGGGGCATTTAAGAGAGCAGTAGGTGGGAGTGGAGTCTGACTGCAGAGGGTCTTCTGTTTCAGAGAAAAGGGAGTTCTCTCATTCACTCTCTCTCTCTCTTCCTCTGTCTGTCTGTCTCTCTCTCTCCTCACTGGCTGCAGCACATCAGCTGGCTCTCTAGGTAGATGAGAGTAAACACTCATAGAGAACAGAGAAAAGATGACAGAGCTGTCAGCGCTCTGAGAGCCACGGAGCGGTGGGAACATTTTCTCTGACTGGCTGAGGAGGCTTTCTGCTTCCATTTTTCCCCGTCAGCTGAGAGGCTGTGAGCGTTTTCTACGAGGTAAGTCACCTTCTCTACCTGCATGGAGCTGCTGGGGGCGAGCGGGCTGATGGGTTCACCTCACTGACACAGAGCGCTCACACTTTTTAAGAGCTCACAACTTTCACCACTTTTTTTTTCTTGTTAGTTTTAATCAGTCGATATGAATGCCTTCCATTGGAGAGATGTGACTGTGTTAAAACGTGTGATAGGTGTTATAAGGAATGACTTATTTTAGCAGTTTTACCGCTGAGTTATTCAAATATGTCAACCAGGAAAGTTGTAATGTCTGAATATTAAAAATAGGCCAAAAGTTTACATGTTTGCTTGATTAAGTTCTCTGATTTCTGTTTTTTTCCCATAACATTTCTATCATATTAACATTTCTGAACACACTTCTCACACATCAAGATAACGATGTATGTGACGGCTGCAGGAAAATAGTTTGGTCCTTGTATTAATGAGAAAGGACTTCAGACTTCCTTAATTACACTCTTTACTGCACTCACCTGGGAGTCATTTATGTCCTATAGGAGAAAGTGTTTGCTCCTTTTTGCTTTGGAAAACAAGTGGAGGAGCATTTTATTATTACTATTATTCTTATTATTTCATTTGCTTAACCAGGTAAAACCCCATCGAGATCCAAATCTCATTTGCAACACGGATCTGGGCAAAAAAATCCGCAACACAAACCAACCTGGTTACACAAAACTAAAGTAAATAAAACCAAACTGCTCAAAATAATTTCAATGAAATAAGATCTGACATCTTGAGTGATTCCATGCTGCAGAAGCCGTAACATTGAACACTTGCCACTGCTTTTCTGCTAGAACATGTGAAAGCAGCAAAAGAAAAATGTTGCCTGAGTGTCTTGGGACTCGGTCAGGCAGACTGACGATCTGCTGGTTTACTCTGCCTGCATTAAGGCTGATGCTAGGTCGAGGTTCTGCAGAGCAGAGACAGGCTACAGTCTGAACATGTGCACTTACCCGCGTCCACATGAGTGCAGCTCGCCACCGACTACAGGTCCAGCTGTAGAATTTACGGTTACCGGCAGACGCCTGGGCTGGTGTAACCCGGGAGACAGAGACAGACAGCTGCTCCGCATTAGAAGCTGCCGGTTTGGGTCCTCTCCCCGATCTCCATGCCTCGCACGCTGCCGGCTGGAAAGTTGCAGCCTCTCTAACACACACACACACACACACACACACACCCCCACACACACACACACACACACAAACACCCCCACCCCCACACACACACACACACACACCAACACACACACACACACACACACACACACAGTCGGCAGCTCTCCCTGATCCCCAGGTTGGTGTCATGGTGGTCCCAGGAGGAAAAAGGAGCCGAGGCTGTCTGACAGATTAGGAAATAAAACTGGCATTCACTGATGGGGGTGTTGGTGGCAGATATGCCGTTTCTGGAGCCCTGCCAGTCGGGTGTTTCTTCTCAGAACAAAAAGACGGTGGTCTGTGGACACAACTGTCACTGACATGAGAACAGCATGAGAATGGTAAGCAACAAAACAAAGAAAGACCTGACAAGTCTGCCACTAGACATCGCAGTCCAGCTGAGGATGTATATTTTTTTCATAGCGTGACATCTTTAGCTGATCCGTTTCTGTTCCTACAGCGTGCTTGTCAAAAATATACCAGCGTATAGTGCCTTGTAATTTTCTCTGATCTCATAATGACTTCCTTCAAAACTTAACCATGCAAGTCAGAAAACCAGAAAAAAATACACCAGTTGGAAGCCCAGACAGCAGAACACAGCCAGGACATTGACAATGACTTTCTTCTGCATTTCTGTTCATGTGAGACAGTTTCTGACTGCAGCCGTAACGATATTCCAAACACACCCCAGCCACACTGCATTCACAAATCAGGTCATTAGAGCAAACTTCACATTTCCATCTGAGGATACCCAGCAGGCACCATGCTGTTGAACAGATTGCTGAAAAATGGGAGCTTTTACATCAATTTATTTGAACTTTATGTCATGTTATGGCATTACTCCCTCATCAAAAACATACTAGTAGTGTTGCCTTGATTCTTTCATAAATTTTTGATAAAACCTTTAATCTCCATGGGAACCATTCAGCTGTGCAAACTGCCTGGGTGAATGTAGCTCCTCCTTTTAGACACAGCTCCTCCTCAGAGCTGCAGTTTCCAACTCATAACACGGCCCCTTCAAAAGCCCTTCAGGAAATATGTCTACTGATGTCCAAATGTGGTCTTAAGGTGACTGGCTGTGGTTAAAATGACCAACACTTTCAACGTCTTTGTTGAGATAAAATTTGCACACCAACTATTAAAAAAAGCGAAATGAAATGAAATATCTTGTTCCTTCACTCTGTGCATTGAGCAACTATGTTACATATTTGTGCTTTCAATGTTCATCAGAATGATTGTGCTTTGACTTTTTTTCACATGAAACTAAAGATTTTTGCATAGATACTTTATTCAGATCAGCTCACATGTATGCCTGTTGTGTTGGTGTTGAACACTGGTGTGGTCTGTGACCAAAGGAGAGAGAGGAAGACCATCAGGATCCCAGGGCAGCTCTTGTTAGACGGTGTCTGGTGTAATTGTGTTTCTTGATACTCTGCTAGATTTGTCTAAAATGTCTCCAAAAAGATTTTGATTTTTGAAAACCAATTTTGATTGTCACAAACATTTCAAACATGGTCTGAGGACCTCTGTCTGAGAGGACTGCACATAGCCTCATGGTACAACAGCTCAAACTTCACACATTAATGTTTCATGTTGGGTCGGCTATGCATATAAGCAGCCTCTGACAGTCACACTTGGTATGGCGATGAGTGGGAAAAGCAGCCTTTGTTTGGACAGCTGTCAGCTCCCAGAGCTTCATGCCCTACAAAGCTCTCATAGAGGGCGACTATCTCTGACCCCACTTAGCTCCTTCACTGGTGATCCAGAGCGTACTATAATCATGGGTATTCATGATGACCCATGTCGGCCAGGACTCGGGAGAAGGTTTTGTCTGGGCTAAGTCAACATCATCTTTAATTCAATCTTTGTTTGCCGCCTCTTCTCCTGCTCTCTTATGTCATCTTGTTTTTCTCCTTTGATTTGTTCGATTAATGTCGTCGCTGGCTTTGCTGTGTAAAAACTTCAGTCATCATAAACGTAAGATAAGGATAGTTCTTAAACTATCTTAACATGTATTGTTTGTGGCCATCTGTGGTCCAAAAGGTTTTTCAGAGGAGGTGATTGATTGTGATTTATAGTTCCGACCAGCGCCGAGGTTGAAGATGCGATCTCAAAGCTTTTGTTTCAAAAATGGCCCCAACAGGGCTGGGTTAAGGATTTGACCCAGAATCCACAGATGTAGGTTTTCAAGCCAAAAATAATCTAACATGAATGTTTTTGGAAAGCTTGATCACAAAGACTGAACCATTCTTAAAGCATGAACGTTAAAAACTGTGCCACCATGCAGCCTGGAATTATTCAGTTATGAAAATAAAAACAACTTCTTAATATCTAACAGCAGTCTCCTAAAAACTGAATTTAGAAATAAAAACTATTGACATAAACTGTCTAATTGATAGGATACTGTCAATTTAAAAAAAAGTTCAGCATAATTGTACGAAGTATTCTCAAAAGAGAAATTGATTATTTGTTTCTTTAAGATGATATTCACCATAATTTCAGTTTAATTTCACTAAAACATCAGTCAGATTTGGAGCTCAAACAAATATTAACCCGTCATGTAGGACATTTTTCTGCATCCCATTGAAGACCAGTTACGTTAGTCATCAGTCCATCTCAAAGGAATCCAAAGTTGTTGCCCTTCCAGATGGTTTCCTGATGCTCCTCCAATTTTAATGTCCAAAGCCAAAGGAGTGGAAGCCGGGGGTTCCGGGACGTCTTTGTTTTCCCTTGGCCACCATAGGAGCGAGCCAACTGATGAACACGTGGCAGATTCTTTACCCTCTACTCTACACCTCCAGCAATGACCTCCCACATAGGAATGTGTGAGCCATAATGTTCTTGGACAAGATGGGAACCCTTTGAGAAGGGTAGACTATTTAAATGGAGTAAAATGATAGAGAATAAAAACAAAAAAACCCGGGGAAGCCGGTGAAGAGTCGACCTCAGAGACCGGGGTCATTAGGCTCATACAAGTGTATGAATGGAAGGCACTCGCAATTTGGACACGCAACACGCTTCAGGCTTTCAGACATACAAGGACAAACAGATGTCCGGGTATCACAGCCAACATGCTTCTATTTGTAGCACAGAGAAGAAGGAAAAAAAAAAACTCCTTTCCATCCTGTTTGAAAGGAAGTAACTAATAAACATCCAGCACTGGGCTAAAGGAGGCAGACTGTGAAAGCTCTCCTTCATTTTTACTCAATGTCTACATTTACTCTTCCAGATCCTTCCCCTGCCCTTCTCCAATGTTTGAGCTGCAGCTCAAACAAACGAAATATGTCACAGTTTCTCTAATTTATTTTATGATGCCTTGGCCCCTCCACAAAGTTTCACATGAAGCAGTTTCCCCTTATGCTATGGTGAGACTTTAAAGTTCAGAATAAAAAAAAATTGCTCTTATTTAACTTGTTAAGCTACTTAAAAATCATGTTTTTTTTCACTCTGATATGTCTTGTAGCATAAATGGGCTGACCTGATATGTTAGCATTTCCTATTTTCACTTTCATTAAACATAATATCTATAACTTTGAAATACTGTCTCGCTCTGAATTTGACGTGGATATGTAATCCTTGCAACCTCTGAAAGTTGAACTAAAATTGAACTGAATGACACAATTTTAAACATTGTGTTGCCAAAAGTAAGAACTACCTCTACGCTTCCAGAAATACATTTTTGAGGTCAGACACTGATGTTGGGCAAAAAAGACTCTTTTGTAGTCTTTTCTCTACTTCGTCTCAAATGTGTTCTACCAGGTTGAGGTCAGTTCTCTGCAGGTTTCTTCACACCAAACTCTGTGTGCTGGTGCTCATTCATGAACAGGAAGTGGCACATTGCTAAACTTTTCTCACAAATCTGTGAGCATAAAGTTCTCCACTCTTTATTTTAACTTCCAGATTACCAAGGACATCTATCTGTAGAGTCTTGCAATCAGTCACATAATTTATCTTTAGCAATTTTTTATTTTTACCTCCTGTTGGAAGTTGTAGTGTTGCAGTATTTGCTCCACTATGTTGCATTTGTAATGGGGGACTTTATGTTCATGGAAGGAGGGATTGGAGCTCTTTGGACGGTTGGGACATTTTGGGGACATTTTGTCTCTGGTTGGAGATGGGGTCTATGTGACGGGATTGAGGTCTGGACCGGTTCTGGTTCTGGCTGTGCCTGGTCCAGGTTTGGACTGATGTGCTGCTCCATCATGCTGGAGGTTTGACCCATTTAGAGACAATGGAATGGACGGGAACATCTCCTGATGTGAACCTGAGGTTCACATTGATCATGGTAGAACTCCCTCCAGTCTGCTGCTCCCTCAGAGTGGAATCAGCATCAAGTTGAAGAAGCTGGTCTCTTTAAAGTATTTACAGCCATTCTTGGATTGTAAAAGTGTGTTAGTAAGTGTTTGGTGGACATCAACTTGAACCTTTAAGGGTTTGTTTGTTCATTACTATTTTTCCTGCTTTATTTACCATACTGCATGTTGGTTTGGTTTTGGCATCTGCGGTTTTACGATTGACGGGTACAGTAATTGTCTGTGTGTTGCTGCTGCCATTCTTGGCCAGATTCCTCTTATAAAAAGCATTTTTCATCTCAGTGACAGCTGTTTGTCAATGTAATATGAACATTACACTTTGTAAAATCCACAAATTGACCCTGAAAGCTCAGAGAAAGTAACCGCTGTGGAAACAAAGGCACACCAATACTCATTTGAGGCTGCAAGGAGAGCATGTTCTCACCTGGCAGCGGATTACCTGAGACACAAGGTGTTAGTTTCATGGTAGGTTTAGATTAGCTGCTTAAAGTAACATGAATCCCACTGTGTAGCATTACAAAGGCAGCTGCCAGGCAAGCACGATTTTTACAGTAATTGCAGTGCAGTGTGAAAACCGAGGAGGACGACGGTTGAACTTCTATATATTACATGTCTTGAGAAAGCAGTTGGTGTGCAGGTGGGTCACCAGCACACAACATGCTGAACAGACAGCCAGCATCCAGCATCTCCATCTGGAGCCGGTGAAAATGTTAAACACACTGATGGGTCTCACTGCCAGCCAGCCGTCTTGTAACAACTGGACTGAGATTTGATTTCCAGCTCTTCAGTCGGCCCCAATGAACATCAACATTTATTTTCTTCATATCTTTGTGTCAAAATTGGAAATTGTTTCTGCTTGAAGAAATCCTTTCTTTTTTTTTCTTTTTTTGGACTGTTATCAATCATACGTGTCCGCTCTGGCTCCGTATCAACACAGGGTTATTATTATGATTTTTTTATTGTTATTAAAAGCATCACCTCTCAGTATTGGCAGGAAGCTCTCTCCACGCTTCCAGTTAAGTGTTTCTGCTGGCATCTCACATCCAGCCTCCCTATCCACCTTATCAGCCAGGAACACACAGGCCCCCCCACAACCCCCTATGTCTATCTGTGTCATCAGAGCCAACGGGGTCACAGTTAAGAGCCGATGAGCACAGCCTCACTTTGATGATACCAGCCTGTTTTTTTTTTCCATCCATCATAGCAACGTATTCCTGATTTCACTCCATATGAGAAAGATAAATTCTGATTTATACGTGCCACGCCAGAGCCAGCAGCATTCCTGTGCTCCTTCTCGACCCCCTCTAGTGGCTCAGGGGGGGTACTGGAGGCATCACAGCAGCCTTATCAACGTCAAAGATGGCATTTAAATACCTGCATGTCGATTCTCTGTAATACTTTAATTAATTGCATGTATGAGTAGACTATACATGTGGGAACAGTTTATTTTACAAAAATACATTCCAAGCTCAGGCTCAAGTTGCATGTGTTCACACTGCCAACTACACCACACTCTGAGCCCAGGGATTTCATCTTGAATCCCTGGGTTTCAAAACTTTTGAATTTAATTTTTTCCCATATTTTTCATGTTACAGCATCTGAAAAGTAATGTTAAGTGATTTATTCAAGCCAGAAATACATTATTCTGTTCCAACCATTCATCACTTACTAAAGAAGTCTGTAAAGATTTCTTACATCCACTTTTTGAAGTTTTTTTAACCTGGTTGCCATAGCAATGAAGACACTATAGTGCAGCACCTTACTGTTTTACACTGATTCACAGAATGAAAATCATGTCTTCGTCACACGATTTGAGGTTCAAATATCTCCTGTACTTCGGTTTCACAATTTCAAGGTGGCAAATATTGAAGTCACATTTCTTGTAAGTCATATTTTTATAACAACCAAAGGTAACATAGTTAATTGATTGTGCTATAAGATGACACTGTGTGCCTAGACCACTCTGTTCATGAGACTGTCATGGGAAAACAGAGCATCTTCAATCAGAGGCTTCTTCAAATTTGCTGTAATACAGACTGCTATAGGGGGTCTTCCTTACCAACAGCCATTACTATCAACAATAACTCTTTGAAGAAATTGAATTAAAATGAGTTACAACAAAATTTAATTTCCCTTTGGAATCAATAAAATAGTTTTAAATTTGAATTTGAGTTGAAAACACATAATGCTGCCCATTAAAAGGAAAACACTTCACTGTCCACTGCTATCAAAGTGGCAGTAAAAACACATATTTACAAAAGTTTTGTTAAAGAATCGTTAAAGCAGAGGAAAATCTCTGAGGATTCTAGCTGTGGGTCAGTGAAGCATGGTGTGACCAACTGAGGAAAAAACTAAGACCCGGACAAGACAGAATGAGGAAAAGCTCCAACAGGAGCGCACAGGGAGGCTGCCTGTCTGTAGCCAGTTAGCTGCGTCCTGAGGTCATGACCTGACCGCATCAGTGTCACATTAAAACCTAACCCTGCTCTACCCTGGCACGACTGAAACTGTCTGCTCTTTGATTCACGATTGTTCTGTCACGATGATTCTAGAGCTCAGCACGACGGAGAATTCCTCACAGCAGAAACAAAAAAGAACAAAAAAAAAAAACAGCACCGGTCTGCTGGAGAGTGAGGTGATAAAAAATCAAGCTTTCCTCAGACGCAGTAACAACAGTCTCATCGATCTTAAACCGGACCACCGACTCTGGTTGAGCGCCTTCCTAGAAATTCATTTCTGTTCTTGGTGATTGTAACTCGGAGCTGCAATGCTGTCCTCAGCAACTTTTTCTCTCCCCAGACAGTGGAGATACAGATCAATATTCGCCTGCCCTGCTCCAGGACGGCTGTGTGTGGGTAGACTGTGAGTTTATCAGCACATTCTACTGCATTCGTTTGAGATACGAAAGAAGTTATTAAAGAAGCAAGTATTTTCTGATTCTGCACTGAGCTTTGGGTGCTCATGATTTGTAGTGCTGTGGAAGACAATTGGTCTCCTTGCAGATCTCTGCTGGGTTGGTATGTTTTATCACATTAAATGCTTCATTTCACATATGTTTTATAATTAGACAGAAATAAATAGAGAATGTCGTCTCTTATGGTGATGGCCTTTATTATGTGAAAAAATGGTGAATAAACTGAATAATTCTGCTACCATTGGCGGAAACATCTGGCACCAAGGTTGGATTGAGTCCAGACTTTGATTAGGTCACTCCAAAACCTTTCCTCTTCTTCATTTTTGTAGCTTTGTAGAGCTTAGTACCATTGTCCTGCTGCAAAATTTAAGTTTGATTGCTAGGTTTCTCCTTCGGATCTTTTTTTGTCACACGTTTGTCTGTGGGTAAAATGATATTTTACTGAAATGTCATGTTATTTGTTTTGCCAGATGTAGCAGGCGCACACTTTCCAAAGCGCTGCATTTTTGTCTCATGGAATATTTTCACAGAACATCCACATGATTTTTAGGGGAAAGTGTGAAATAGTTGTTGGGTTTTTTGGCCTTGAATGTCAGTCTTAGGAATTTCTTTCATTTGTCGATTCATAAATTTATATTTGTTTATTTGCACTTGGGGTAAAGTGTGACGACCAGTACTGGTTCATTAGTAAATGGTTAATGGTTCTAACTAGTTTACTGGAGACCCAAAACCTCAGAAATTACTTTAAAACTAGATCCAGATTCATGAATGTCAACGACTTTGCTTCGCATCTCTTCTTGAATTTCTTTAGAATTTATTTTAGGTTATAAAAGAAATGATAAAGTTTTGCTTTTAGTGATCATTTGGTTGCTGTCAGACCCATTTTCAAATGATTTCCTAATTCTGAAGTTCTGGTGGTAATGAGGCCTCGTTGTTTAAAGGGTTTTTAGTGGACCATACATACAGATAAATTATTTCATCAGTTAAAACTAGAAATAGAATAGAAATATAAGGTATTGTCCCACAATGGAGAAGTTCAGGTGTCACACTAGTACATTAAGGTAAGTGGAAACATGGATCTTAACACAATGGTAAAAAAAAAAAAAACATAAAAAACATCACCAGACAGTTTCTGAAGATGAGAACTTGAAAATCATGATTGGTTTCTCGTAAGGCCAACTTGGTTTGGATAGATTTTACCACTCATATATGAAATCAAAATATTTGCTTAGGTTCTCTGTGTCAGATCTGAAACCAGTAAGTGTGACAAAAAGCTAAAGCAGGTGAAATCTTTTGGTAAGAGAAGGTTTCGCTTTAGATCCGTTTCTCTTTCATTTGGCGCTCTTGTTGCGCCGTGACCCCATCTCAAGGTAACAGTGGATTCAGCCACTCACCCCCTCCTTCAGTCCCTGTACCGGCGACCCAGATTTGGATTCTGTATCAAGAAGACAAGCTGAGTTTTTGTCATGGCTGACCTATAAAACTAGGGAAGCCTGATAAATTCTTCACAAATAGGAAGAAAGCAGGAGCCTCCTATCAGCCTGTTTAACATGCAGTCCTGGGACTTGAGTTGTGCTTGTAGTCATTGAATATTTAGAGCTTTAACACACCAAGTGGGGCATGCCGCCTTATTATTCAGTTTATTTGTTGTCGAGTTAAAAAGTGAATCTGTTTACACTGCTGCTAAAATACTCTGATGGCTGCTGAGCTGGGCTTTTTTACCCCTACGATAGAAACAACTACAGTGACGGTTGAGCTGCATTGCAGAAGACCTGCCTACACAAAGCAGAATGATAACATCATCCTTCTCCGAAGTTTCTCCACAAATTCTGAGCATTTTCTCCTCTAAAGGACAGCACAGATACCTTCTGCTGAATGCTTGCCGAGGGATATTTTTTGTTCTGATTTATCTTAGAGCCGCCATATGGTGGAGGTCTCAGAAAAGGTGCACTACGGTGATGATTAAGTTAGTCTGCATGGGGTCCTGGCTGAGACAGAAAGTTCGGACTGCTGCGTATCTCTTCGGGAGGAACACGGAACGTCTGCTCATCAATCTTTAAGCCAACCAAAAGCAAACTGATTATCCCTCCTACTCATCTTTTTGGGAAGATGAGTAGGAGGGAAGGATACCGCTGCTAATGTCATCATCCTTCCAGACATTATTTTCCATAGCAGAAATCTCATCCAAATGGAAACCAGATCAACCTCTATTTCCCTGCAGATCTTTCAGGCCAGACTCAAGTGGGAGATTTGCACTCACTACACTTTGTAGATCATATTTGTTGGCTCTGACTCTTGTGTAAATATATATTTGTATGTGACTCATGGATCATAGATGATAGCCAACATCGGAATGAACTGGAAAATATATTGTTTGTCACATTAACAAAATGACAAAATCCCAATCTGATAACTGATTAAATCATGCTGTGCATATACTGTACAATAACACACATCATGGTCTGTATTAATATTCTGATTATATAGAATCTAACCTTTTGAAAAGTGATATTCCTAACTCTACAGTCCCTCCTTTTGCTGTTTTTCCTCTAAGCAACAGATATTTTTCTCTGAGGGATATTTACAGGTCCATCACAATCTGCTGCTCCAACTCAGAGTTAAGACGCAGAGATTAATAATTTATTTCTGCAGATGAAGCTGAACTGAAGTATCCAAATACCATCTTCAATCTTTTATCTGAAGCAGTTTTGCTGCTCGGCTGAGCTGGTCTATGTTTGTCTTTGTTTTGATATGACTTGTTGCTAATTCATCCCACACATTAATTTAATTACATTTAGTTAGCATATTTCCTGCTGCTTCATGAGCGTTGCATTTTGTTTGGAATGAAAAAAAAAAAAAAAAACGTATTTCCAGTGCAATTTTGTGAAATATACCTACTTTGATATAGCTGAAAAACCTCATCATCCACTTTTTAATTATTATTATTGTTTTTTTTAATTGGCTTGTTTCCATTAAGCAAATTAACTTTTGTAATTTCATTTTGTTCTATTTCATGGTGAATGGAAACAACCAGTGGGCCGGGGTGTTTTTTTTTTTTTTTCACTCTGACACCAATCACTTAAAAATTGAACCTTGACCTGATACCTTGGACTGAACCAGAACCTGTTTACTTTACAGACACAGATTTCCACAAATACAAAGACAGGCTCATTTGTGTTGTGAGAAGACAGTAAATGTTTCATTGCTGTTTAAAACATTTGCTTTCTAAAAATGGAGGTCTAACATTTACATTTAAAAGTGTAAATATTCCGTAACTAGATGGACAGCCGTCAGCACTCCACAAACAAACTGTCTCAAAAATATCTTTCCTGTATCTCCAGCTAGACTTCCCCTTGCTGCAGCACATTGTTCTAAGTGTGTAACCTTAAAGCTCCTCAAATTTCTCCCTGGTGAAGAAACTGTGGCTGCTTATTTATTTTATTCAACTTTTTAAGCAGCAGATCGGACTCTTGAGTCCTAAAATCTCTTTTTTATGAGCGTTCCTTGGCCAAGTCAGCAGGCAGTTTAAACAGCAATAGCTGCAACCTGCATATGAACACATCAATACTTTTATACATCGCAGGAGACCAACAATAAAAGTTTTAAAACTATAACCAATGCAATGCTATTATAAAGTCATAGCAACAGGCATCAGCAGCAGAAATACAGCAAGTTTTTTAGTGCGATATGTTTATGTGTTTATTTGAGATTTAAATTCCTGGAGTTTACTGAAGAAAAGAACATACGAGATGCAAAGGTCTTGTAAAGCTTTGGAAAGCCGATAGTGATTTCAGATGATTATTTCTCCAAGACAATAGAAGAATAGTCAAAAATTTTTCTACCATGACTGCTATTATTTTAAAGTTGAAGGTGTTTACAGAGCTGACATTTTAATATACTTTTGTTCTCCAGATTGAATAAACTTCCTTTCCAATAAAGGGTCAGTATTATGTAAAATCGACTTTTTAGAGCTTTGCATTGTGTTATAATGTTAGTCCCTCATTAAAAACATACCTGGAGTGTTGCTTTGGTTCTTTCTTGAATGTTTGAGAAATCCCTGAATCTCCATGGCAACCATTCAGCTGTGTAAAATGCCTGGGTGGCTCTAACTCCGCCTACCAAGCGTAGCTCCTCCTCTGAGCTGCAGTTCCCAAGCTTCCACCTCACAGAGCAACAACCCGTACCGCACCTCCTTCACTCTGCTCCTTCAGACTAGCTAGTAGCATTTAGCAAACACCTGGTGAAACTGCTGAGCTCATTATAGGATCTACTTCTCAGTGGAGAGCTGGTAAAAACATTGTTAAATGGTTCAAAGAGGAGCCATGTGTTGATGACTTCTTGAAGACTGAGTTACAGAAAGAGTTTTTAAAGAGACACAGGCTCAATTTCAAGGTCCTAAATTACAAACTCATATTTCTTTTTAATCATATTTAAAAGATATGATTTTTTTAAAAACTTCAGTTTTTTTTTAAAAAACTGAAGTTAACATAGTTACTTAACTGTTCTATAAGATGGCACTATGTGCCTAGAAAACACTTAATACTTCCCCTTTAATAATAAAATCTACTATAATTAATTTCTGATTGCTTTATACCCTAGATGCATTGTGTGTTAGGAAAGTTGTTAAGGTTTGGATGGAAAACACAGGCGTGTCTGATCGCTGCACCTATTTGCTTTAATCCACTTTAAAACCATAAAATCCATTTACTTTCCTGACAGACCCAATTCCTCCTGAAACGGAGCCTAGCTGAAGCATTCCCAGCCCTCCTCTGTGTGGGGTATGAAACTGTAAGTGTTTGCCCAGAATTCAATCACAACAGGGTTGTTTAGATCAGTGGCAGCAGATTCATGCGTGCCAGCAGGTTTTCCCCCAGCTAAAATTCTCTTCAAATCCAACTGTGAGGTGCAATACAGGCTCTGCGGCTGTTTACTAAGCTAACTATGAAACAAAACCAAGTGAGGGAGCAACAAAGCAGTAGTCAGACTGCATCAAGTCCGTGTCTCCGGTGCCAGCAACCAGCTGCATTAGCATACTGCCAGGGCCACGGGGCGCCTATGAAGGAAGTCCAAGCAGAGGGATCAGCTCAGTGTTTCTCAGGGTCACACTCACATTCTCACAATCATATTGTTCTTCCTCACATTATGGAGATGCTGATGACAGACAGGAGAGAGAGAAAAAAGATCTAATCAAAATATCCTCTTGGGTTGGACGTTTCTTCTCTTTATCTGTTTCTGGGCGATGCAGTTTTACCAGAGACAGACAGAGACGCATATAGCATGCCTCGTTCCCCCTGGGCTGGTTTAGCACTCCAGTCCGTGTGGAGAGCAGCCAGCCTTGAAGAAGTGGAGAAGCCAACCGTCCTCCCAGAGCTAAAACCTGAGCAGCAACTCAAAGCAATTTTCTGGCTGTTTAATCCTTCGTTTGTGACGCCTGGGCTCTGACTGCTTTTGTTCTTGTGTGTGTTGCTCAGTCTAGGATAGAAAAAGTGCTGGTGGAACTCAAAGGTCCATGTTGAAAGGACTTGCTGCCTCCGTCCACTTTGCCTAAGTATTTCTACTTTATACTTCTTTGGAAATGCTGACATTACAACAACAAACGTTATATATTTCATTAAGATTTTTATACAACAGATCAGCAAGAAACAATTCATGACTATGACTTACAGAATTATGTTTTTTATTCTAAAACATGTGGTTTGTATGTGCATTCAAACCCTTTACTTGGTTACCCCTAATTAAAGGAACATTTTGAAGCCACCTAACTTGTAAATAGAGTTCATTTGTGTGTAGTTTGGTCTCTGTTTTAGCCTGTTCATTTCCATCCTGGCCTATTGCATTCAATTCAAATCTGGCTTTACAAACAATCTAGGATTTCTCCCATTGACTTGGATTCTCTCTGGTAGAATTTCTACTGGGCCAATCAGAGAAGTTGTAAATAATTAAATTGATTTTCTGAGCTGTTTTCCAATTGTAGCCTGTCTCTAGTTTTAGCATTGTCAGCGTGTTCGCCACACTTCCAAACATTGAATTAGCATTAATAGCTGCCTCGTTCGGATCAGCACTTCTGGTTTCCCAGTGGAGGATGGTTGTTTACGGCGCAGGCAATTTCCATTAAGCATCATAACGTCGAACTGGCACATTACATTACAACACAACCAAATGTTAGCGATTGGGCAAAATTTAAAACCTCAACAGACTCCATTACTCCAGGAAGCAATCGTTTCTCAGTAGCAGAGACCCCAGACCCTCTGGATGAAGCAAAGTGTAGAACACGACTACTATCAGCAACCTCTGTATTAATTCATCTGTTCTCTTTAGAGAACATTAGAGAACAAGCAGCATCATGACGCAGCAGTTACAAAGTTTAGAGTCGGATTGGTTTATTTATTTGGATCCCTATTTGCCGTTGCTGTAACAATGGCTACTCTTCCTGGAGTCCACATCGTTGCTAAATTTGTACAACCCTGGAAGATGCTCACCTTTACATAATAAAGGTAATTCACTAAGATCACTGTTTATGTGAGCCTTTTGCAGTATTAAAAATAAAGGGCTAGTCTGGGTCTTTTCAGTGACTACCCCGAAACTAGATAGTCTAGGCTAGCTAGTCCAGCCTATCTTCCTATGATAGGATGGACTGTCTATGACTGAAATGTGGTGTGAAAGCAGGAAAACCTGTGTGAAGAAAACAAAACAACATTCCGTAGCGCTCGCTCCACCTTTAACTGATGAAGCTGGAATTGCAGAATCAAAGGAAAGTGTCTCTGCAGAGGATTTCCATCAAATTCCAGTCCTCAAGGGTCAGTGCAAATTCTAGATGTCTCTTTTCAACGCATCTGAGTCATAGCTGGACTTTGTAGAATTTTAGTGCATGAGGAGGTTAATTCAATCTTTTGATTCAGGCTTGTTGGACTTGGGGACATTGACAGGTCGCAGGACATCGGCCCTCAAGGACTGGAGGTTGACACCCTGCCTGGGGTTTCCTCAGGGCTGAGCTTGGGTTCCTAATCTAAGCTTCTGAAACACATTCAGTGCTTCAAACTTAAACATAGTTGTTGTGTGCTGTCCTCTGTGTGGTATTTTGTTCATCAGACTCATCTGATCAACGTATGTCTCAGACTAGATGAACTCAGGAGGACTAAAAACAAAGGTCTGAGACACTTTTCAGATTTTTCTTTTCTTTTTAATGTTTTGAAACCGTGTTTACCATGGCAACAATTATTCACTATCGTGTTTTTCTGTCACACTAATTATTGGCTAAAACATATTGCAGTTTGTGAATCTAACGTGTCAAAATGTGTAGACACTGCCCACTTCTTCTTGCCTGCATATTCATGGAGCGGGGGAAGATGGAGGAACATGGGGGTTGGGTAGAGAGGAGGCTGTGAGGTTCTTCAGCTGCATTAATCACATGTGAGACCAGAATGAAGTGGTGGTGAGATATATATATATATATATATATATATATATATATATATATATATATATATATATATATATATATATAGTGTCATGAGATGCTGAGGAGAAAATCAAATCCAATCTTCCATTCTCCACCTCAGGCTTAAAATGAACAATGCCCAGTATACACAGCCTACCTCCTGTCTGCTTAGGAGGACATTTTTAAGCTGGCTGCTGGCAGCAGCTGTTAACCTTTAGAGCTGCCAAGGTACACAGCAGTTTTATTGGAGGAAGAAAACGATCAGAGTCAGCGTCTCTGCAAGGTGTATAAAGAGCACAATTATGGAAACCAGGTTTTCTCAAGAAAAAAATGAGGAGGAATCGGGTCTGCATGCTAAGTTCCTCTCCATGCTGTGGTCGCATTTCTGACGAACAGTTTGTGATGTTGATGTCCAACTTTTCAATTATGATTCACACTATAGAGACAAGCATCCCCGTAGCTGCTTTAAATGTTAACCTCTCTGCAAAGCTGAATTTGACATTTCTGAAAAAGAACAAGCACATAGAATAAACAGTGTAGTATAACACCTGCTTAAACGGGCAGTATTATGTCAATTATTTTTAACTTTACATTATGTTATAATGTTATTCTCTCACCTGGAGTGTTGCTGTTATTCTTTCACGGATGTTTGAGAAATCCTTTAATCTCCCATGGCAACCATTGAGCTGTGTAAAACACCTGGGTGGACCTATAGCTCTCCCTTCAAGGAGCTGCAGGTTCTAAGCTTCAGAGCTGCAGCTCCTACCACTCAGCTCCTTCAGACTAGCCTGTAGCAATTAGCAAACACCTGGTGGAACTCTTCGTCTTCTGAGCTCATTATATCAGCTACTCAGTACAATGTTGGTAAAAATGTTGTTAAAGGGTTAATAGAGGAGCCATGTTGTGATGACGTCCTGAAGGCGGACTTTCAGAAAGAGCAGGAGTTTTTAAAGAGAAAGAGGCCCAATTTCAAAGCTTTAAATTGCGAAGTCAAATTTCTTTTCTGTCATTCGGTCTATAGAGCATTTTATAATAACAGAAGTTAACGTACTTCTAGTTACTTCATTGTACTATTAAAATGGCACTATGTGACTGGAAAACACATAATACTGCCCTTTTAAGTCTCATCCCATTCATGCATGAAGTCCAGTAAAGATGTCTCCTGTAAAGCTGTAATGACCATCATCTTGGGCTCACAGGCTAATAGAGGAACCCAGAAGCCTTGTGAAATGGTCCAGGAATGCTCAGCAGCCAGTGTGTGGCATTAACAAGCGCTTGTTGCATTTACAGGAAGCCCACAGATGGTTTAACCACACGCCGACATTAATCTGCCAGTTTGGACTGTGGTTTGGACCTGAGAGAGCCGAAGAGGCTCGTTGCCTTGCAGGTGTTGCCGTGGCTATTTCTGTCCCAGCAACTGTTCTGAACCTAGTCAGAAAAAAATAAGTCTTTGCATAGAGCTTCCAGGTAACATGCCACAACTGAAGTAATTGCTGCTTTCTGTCCTTGAAGGAATTGAGAAGAGAAAATCAGACTTTATCCACTAAATGTGTGTCTTCTCCACTGGGAGCAGGGGCGTCTCATGGGTCAGAGGCAGGAATGGGATCAGAGGTGTCCCTTTGTCAGGGAGGACAGATGGAGGTTAATTGTTTTTAGTGGGATATGTCTCACTCCAGCTGTTCTCCCTGCTGAGGAATGTACATGTGTGATTGAGGGCAGTGTTGTAAAAATGAATGATTAAAAACAAGCCAGAAAAGAAAACATGCAACATAGTTTGTGTAAAATGTGTTTCACCATGCAGGGTGTGTACTTAAAGACAAAGTTTAAGTTACTTATCAGACACAGAGGTTCAGAGTGTTACATACATAACTAAATATAAATAAATATGTGAATCCAGAATGATATTTGACATTAACGTCCCTAGGTAATTTGAACAAATCAGTGTTCTAAATTTCTTGTGTGTGTATATATATATATATATA
>NW_015116587.1:24874-33242 GCF_001443285.1 Poecilia latipinna | reverse complement strand
CACTGGTTCATCAGGTTCACTGGTTCATCAGCTTCACTGGTTCATCAGCTTCACCGGTTCACTGGTTCACCAGGGGCATTCAGTTTGCATCCAAAGCTCCCTCCCTGCCTCCTGTTCGGTTTTCAGGCCAGCGTTTCCCCGGTTCACTCCGCCTCTCTAGCTTTATGCTGCTCTCTGTTTTGGGGCACCAGGAGCCCAGCAGGTATCTGAGGTAATGCTCACAAGGTGACAGGAGATGGCGCTGCTCCCTCTCCTTTCATTTCTATGGAGTTTGTGCATTGAGGCGACAGACTCTTGCTCTCATCATGACGAACAAACAGCCTGATTTGTTCATGTGAAATTTCCAGCTTGCACACGCAGACTAGCAACGCTACACAAGAAAGTTGAAAATTGTTGTTTTCACTATCTGTGCTGAGTGTTGTGTTCAGGCCGAGTGGAGGAAAACTGAGGCTTTAACTCCCTGTGCATGAAGCCGGTACTGAGGAAACAAGAGGGGAGGAGTGAAGCTTTTTGTCATCAAATCTGGTAGAAAGAGAGAGAGAGCAAGCAGTATTATCGCCCTGACTTATTATCAAGCTCATTTTAATTGATTTTGATGCGATTAATCGATTTATTGATTATCGGGACAGGTCTACTCCTAGCCATAGTCCCTGATAAATGAAGAAGAGTTTATCTGTGGCAGATTCCAACAGAACCACAGAGAGGGAAAGGATGGTAGGAGCAGATCTTCTTGTTCACATCCAGAAGGAACAAGGGGAGCCAGTTCATGTAGCCAAAGTGGTTTTAAGTCAGGTCAACTCTTAACTTTCTGTCTGCCTTAGTCTTACCGGTTCATCTCAATGGCGATTCCAATCAGCCAAATTAGTAGGTCAATCCCGCCAAGCCCAGTTAGAACTCCTCCAAGGTCGATTCCATCCTGCCAGAGATTTCCAGGGTCCAGAGCTGGCCTGTGACTTTCTGCAAGAATCACATCCAGCTTGTGGCTCTACTAGCATAGCATCTGAGTCTGAGTATCCACTGTACTCCCTCACACTGGCCAGGCAACCTAATAATGGTCAGAACAGCTGCCGACATCTTATGCCAGGTAACTGCCAAGTCCAAAACGCAGAAATCTTATCAAAAATCCAATTATGTTCACACCTTCTACATCCTCGACTGACAGTATGGACAGACACATTATCTTCCACTTTTCCCAGGAATCCATCATGCATCCAGCTGCATGTCCCTTAAGCCAGTGTTCTCGTCAAGAAAATTTTATCAGTTGCATTGAGAGACCCCCTCCACGGGCTGCCACCTTATCGTGGTGGAGTATCCCAGTCATGCTAGGAGCTATGCTGTCATGGGCCCCTAGTAGGGTCACCCAAAGCAGACAGGTCTTAGGTCAGGAAACAGACAAAGTGCAGCCCAAAGACCCCTTATGATGCACGCAATCATTGGAAGCAGTGTTCCCAAGCCCAGACGAAGGTCACTGTGGGTCCCCCTTCCCATGGGGTCAACAGCTGTGGGAGGGTCCAAAGGGGTACAGCATGGGATGGGTGGTGGCTGAGGGTGGGGACCTTCACAATCCCATCCTTGGCTACAGAAACTGGCTCTCTGGAATGTCACCTGTCTGGTGGGGAAGGAGCCTGAGCTGGTGTGTGAGGTAAAGAGATTCTGGCTAGAAACAGTAAGTATTGCCTCAACAAATGGGTTTGGTTCTGGAACCAGTCTCCTTGAGAGGGGTTAGACGTTCTTCCATTCCAGAGTTGCCCCTGGTGAGAGGTGCTGGGCAGGAGTGGGCATACTTGTTTGCCCCCCATTTTGGTGCCTGTACTTTGGGATTCACCCTGGTGAACAAGAGGGTAGCCTCCCTCCGCCTATGAGTGGGAGTGATGGGTTCTGATTGTTGTTTGTGCTTACGCGCCGAACAGCAGATCAGATTATGCAGCCTTTTTGGAGTCCTTAGAGGAAGTACTGGAGAGTGCCCCTCCTGGGGTCTCCCTTGTTCTGCTGGGGTTTAAGTATCTGGGGATCTTGTTCACGAATGAGGGAAGAAGGGAGCAGGAGATCGACAGGTGGACTGGCGCAGCGTCTGCCGTGAAGCGGGCGCCGTACCGGTCCATCATGGTGAACAGAGAGCTGAGCCAAACACCGAAGCTCTCGATTTACCGGTCGATCTACGTTCCCACCCTCATCTATGGTCATGAGCTTTGGGTCATGACCGAAAAGAACGAGGCCCCGGATACAAGCGGCCGAAATGGGTTTCCTCCGCAGGGTGGCTGGGCTCTCCCTTAGAGAGAGAAGCTCGGTCATCCAGGAGGGACTCAGAGTGGAGCCGCTGCTCCTCCACGTAGAGAGGAGCCAGTTGAGGCTCAGGCATCTGGTCAGGATGCCTCCTGGACGCCTCCCTGGTGAGGAGACCCAGAGGAAGACCCACAACATGCTGGAGGGATGATGTTTCTCTGCTGGCCTGAGAACGGCTTGGGATTCCTGGAGGAGCTGGAACAGAGGCTGAGGAGAGGAAAGTCTGGCCTCCCTTCTTACACTGCTGACCCCGCGACCCAACCCCGGATAAGAGGAAGAACATGGATAGATGGACAGGCGTTGAGAGACTAGTTGACCAGATGCATGATTTGCAATTCGGAAGATGTGCAAAGAGAGGCTCCAAAAGATTAATAATGCTGGACACAGAACAAAGCTGGGCAGATAAAGGACGCAAAACAGAGAAGGAAAAAGTCTCTGCAGTATTTTATGAGACGTAAATGTTTGTAAAGACGATGAAAGATCACCACGTTCTGATTCTGTTAGAGACCATGGGCCTGATGTATAAACACTGCGCAGTTTCCATATGAAAGCTTAGCGTACAAATTTAGAAAACTGCGGTGCACAAAAAAATCCAGATATCTAAAGCCGTGCGCACCTGGCTGCTCACCTTTCCTTTATAAATCCTGACTTACAGGAACTAGAGCAGCTGCTGCTCCGCCTGTCGCCTCCATGAAAACATCTTAATGTAAGTTAGTATAAATACCTGGAAGTCTGCCGCCACGTGAAGCAGTAACCATGGCAACGGCCTCGTTTGTAGAAGTATAGGTATTTATAGTAATTATAGATTTTATTTCAAAGGTGCTTTGAGGGCACATAAGGTCACCTGACAAAAATAAAAATAAATAAAAGTAAAGAGTAAAGCTGTCCGGGTCGGACCTGCTGCTGCAGCGGAGCCTCCGGGTCGGACCTGCTGCGGCAGCGGAGCCTCCGGGTCGGTCCTGCTGCGGCAGCGGAGCCTCCGGGTCGGTCCTGCTGCTGCAGCGGAGCCTCCGGGTCGGACCTGCTGCTGCAGCGGAGCCTCCGGGTCGGACCTGCTGCTGCAGCGGAGCCTCCGGGTCGGACCTGCTGCTGCAGCGGAGCCTCCGGGTCAGACCTGCTGCGGCAGCGGAGCCTCCGGGTCGGACCTGCTGCGGCAGCGGAGCCTCCGGGTCCTGCTGCAGCAGCGGAGCCTCCGGGTCGGACCTGCTGAGCATTCTGCTCAGAGCTCCAGGATGAATCTAAACGCTGATCGACCATCAGATGGATCTGATCTGTGATCAATCCTCCTCTGAATCCCTCAGATGTTCTCCATCAGAGCCAAAGCTCCTCAGGTAGCGGCTCACCTGGATCAGCTGCTGATGGACCTGATCGTCTCCTGATCAGAACCGAACCTGGTGGATCCATCTGCTGATCAGCCTGTTTTCTCTCCAGTCAGAATGAAATGAGCCTCAGATGCTTTCAGACGATGAGTTACATCTTCATGAGACAAACTGAGGAAGTTATTATTCACGTCAGAGTGACGTTTTACCTTCCTTTAGATTATTTTCTCTATTTTTCAGCTTATTGTCTGAGGATAAATGTGGATCAGTTTCATCGTTTAAACACTAAAATATTAAAATCATTAGAAAGCATCAGGTTTGATGCTTCTTGGTCTAAATAACTGAATCAGATTTCAGTGGATTTATGTGAGTTTTGACACTTTGTAGTTTATTACTGTCCACAGAAAAACTTTGCATTACTGCTGCACATTTACACAGCAGGGAAAAAGTGTGTGTATATTTACGCAAACTTTGACACAAAGTTCATTTTTGTACATGCCGACTTGTGTGTAAAATATGGAGCTTCACATTTTCTGTGTTTATACATGAGGCCCCTGGTCTGCTGGTCCCACTGCTGAGATTTAAACCGATGAATGAAAAGGCGACACATGGAGTCCTGACTGACAATATGGGACTTTGCTTCCAGTGATGTCAGCTGAGCATCAACATGATGAGGGACAGTCAGCCCTGTGGACTCGGTGGTGGAAGCTGTCCACACCTGTCCAGGATGTCTGCAGGTGGTTCCAGAGGGTCATGGCTGCAGAAAGGACTGCTCCCCCTTCAGACGCTCCGTCATGCACTTAATTTTCCTATTAACTAAAAAACTTGCAGCTTGTGATACAACAAAAGTCATTATTGCTTCAAAAAATTTACATCTTTTCTTATATTTTTCATCCGTGGCGGTTTGGATGATGCGGTTTGGTCCATTCTGCACTGTAACTTTGTAACTTCTCCAAGTTTATCATGTTGCATTTGACTGGTGTAATTTTAAATAACGCCACACAGTGTCACTGTTGGCTATAGTAATAATAATAATATGGGTTAGAGTCAGTATGCTCATCTGACAGAACACTGAATCCAAACAACTTCTGAAGCACCTACATTTGTGTCCTCAACATTTTTCTCCAGAAGACTTTGAATCATTTGTACAACCAAAACTGACAAAGGCTCTAATAGATGATCTTTACCTTAATGAGCTAAAAATAAATGCCGTGCTGACAGTTTTTATCCACAAAGCGCCTAAACCCCACTGCCACCAGAGCAAAAACTGCTGGTAGGAACATCAGAGTGACAGCGCTGGAAGCCAACGGAGCTCTGCAGCAGAAGGACCGGCGGCACTACTGCTGCCCCAGACGAAGACCAGACCAGGAGACCGGACTCACAGCTACAGAACCACTTACCGGGTCGCACAGTGACCAGACGTGAGTCTCATTCATTGTTTCATGATGAACCTGAAGGCAGCAGCAGCTCCTATGGCCAACTCTTCCTCTTCCTCTGTTTGCTCCTCCTCTTCATCACCTCTTGTTATTTCTACCTTCTGATCCGGTTCAAATTAAAAAGGCTAATAACGGTACTCATCACTGTTTGGCTGGAGGAGCCAGGCAGTTGGACCTTTACACGTCATTTACCCAGAATGCATTGCAGCATGAACAACATGGCGACGTTCCTGTGACAATATTTTATTAAAATTTATAAAAACTAGACAGCGCACAGTATTCTTACTGTATTGTTTTTACATCTAAAATAAAGTCTATTGTTGCAACTAATTGTGGATCCCTTTAAAGGTTTTGTAGCCATTATTTGAAAGTGGTCAGACAGCAAAGTGGGAACTGAGAGAGGAGGAAGACGAGCACCAAAGGCCATCAGGCCGGGACTGGATAGCCGCGTCGAGGGCTAAGGCCTCCCTAGGTGGGTTGTGCTCTACCCCTGCACCACCACAGCATCCCAGTCTTCCTTGTTTTAAGATCATTTGCAACAACACAAATACATTTTTTCTTGAAGAATGAGGAAAGTCTTACCACAGACCACTTCTGTGGTCACGATGCAGTCTGCCATCTCTACCTGTAAACACTTCTGCAGACGCCAATCCCGGAAAAGACACTGCTGGTAGCACTTCATGTTGGGAGGCGGTGTGGTTTTATTCACAGCATGAACTTTTCCACATTTCAGGTCCTGGCAGATCTGGTCAGCCAGAGTGTCTAAATAGTCCGGTGGGAGTGGAACCGCCTCCCCACTCCTGTTCCCAGGCATCCTGAGAGTCCACCTGCATGTGCTGCCGAGGTGATGAACGTAAGGGTCGTCTGAGGGCACAGAGGGTCACAGAGCAGAGGATGAAAACTGAGAAGATACTCAAACATCATCCACTGAGGAACAAATCTGGACAGAAATCTGCAGCAACCTGAAGGATTTTAGAAACATAGAATCAGGGGTGGAAGTAGGGGGGTACGGTCGGGTACTGCTACCCCTAAAAGATTTAGCGGGGTTTGCAGTACCTGAGAGAGGAGCGGCTGTCAGCTGTAAGGCATCAACCGGTTCACTGTGCGCCGTGACTGATTAGCTTTTCAAGAACCATCTAAAACACGACTTAACCCTTGTGTTTACAAATGGGGTCCAACCGACCACACACCCGTAAAACGTCTATCATTTGCCTCAGTCTTCTCACACACAAGCGTTAATCAGTTAATAACTTTTCGATTATACGTCATTTACCCAGTCACCTTTTCGATTTCTGCCATTTTGTGTAAACAAAGACTGTAATTAAAACGTATTAGTAGAAACGAAACAAAAATTCCTTTTTCGTTGGATCTTTGTCGTGTAGACGGAGCCGCAGTCGGCTATTTTACAGAAGTGTGATGGATTCAACACGATGGATACAAAACATTTTATGAGAAGCGTATGGGGGATTTTTCTGCCATAATTCGAGAGCACACATTTTCAGTCTGAAAGCAGGATTTCATTAAAAGTTTTCTTCTCAAAGCTTGTACTCAAAACTGCTGCTCTCTTTCAAATATTCACTCTGCTCTCTCAAACTTTTCTCCTTCCGCTCAACACTTCTCTCTCCTGGGATCAAATCTCCGCTTGCAGACGCCTCTGCTCTGAATCATTTTCTGCTCTCTGGAACAGAAAAGTACCGTCGCCTGGCAACCTCTCAGCCTTCTAATATACATTTAAAACCATTAACAGAAAATGTATCTATAAACCTATCCATTATGCATACTACTATTTCCCAATGACATTTTTGCGTTTGGTAACATCCAGGTGATCACGTATATTTCAAAAAAAGAGTTTCCATTGCAGCTCTGCAAAATACGGTCAAAAGCCACCTCATCCTAGCATGACAACGTTTTATTGAAAAGGATCTTAATCTGGCCCTGTAGTAACAATCCACCCTGAAAACACGATTAACATGATTCACATCAACCACTGGAACCGGATCAGCAGAAGTTTGGGTCTGTCCGGTGGAATAGCTGCCCACCAATGTTTTACTCACAGTCAAACTCTTCAGGTGTCTCTGTTGTCAGAGGGTCTGGAGCCAAAACATCAAGAAGAACTGAAACAATAAAAAGGGAGATTTGTTTTTTAATTTAAGAGCAGCATGGAGCAATAAGCTCCAGAAACACCCAGAACATTAAATCAGGAGCGACACGCTGAGCTTCATTATTCAGTTTGTGGTCTGAGGGAAACTATCAGAGCTGCCTGACCTCCACCTTCAAATATCTTTATTTTTGTTCAACCAAACCTGAACAGAAATCAAATATTGTGAGGACATTTTATCCTGAATAAAAACAGATTCCAAATGAACTTTGAAGCTCAAAGTAACATCTTCATCTGGAGGTAACAGCTGCAGTCCTGCTGTTTCCAGCTCTGCCTTTCAGCCTGTGAATGTAAAGTTTACCTGGAGAGAGCGAGCTCAGCTGGAGGATGAAGAGGAACTGAAGCAGCTTCATCTTGGTGTCACAGCGAGGAGGTGATCCTCCACATGAACCTCTTCTTCTTCTTCTCAGACTGAACTCTGCATCGCAGCAGGAAGTGAAACATCAGAGGCTCCAACTCTCTTCTTCTGCTTTCAAAAACGGCTGAGCATGAAAAATAAAATCATTGGCATCATGAAGGAAACTTTACTGTGAATATCCAGGTTTAATAGCCATAAAGTCTCACCGTAAGAGCATAAAAATACCATAAAATAAAACCATTAAGCCTGGTCTGACTGTTTACCCAATTAAAAAATAACATTTACAGCTTGAGCGGTTAGAATCTAAAAATAAATTATTATTTTAACATATAATTAAACAGATACACAGTTTTAGTAAAATAATGCTTAAAACATGGACGTCCTAACATCTTACCCAAACCGTGTGCTGCTATAAACCGGGCTGCTACCAACACGAAACATTTCAGCTCCAACCTATCCTCGGTCTTTTGGTCGTTAAGCTGCCTTTGTGTTAACAGTTAAACCGGAAGTTTCCCCTTCACAATAAAAGCACAAACCATCAAACAGTTAAAACCAAAATGCAACAGGCACAAACGGATACCAGCTAATAAATCAATTAACTAATTTATGGTTATTTACAATTCCACCAGTTTTATGACTGATTGGTTTGTACAATAACAACAATAAATAAATTTAAGAAAAGTAATGCAGAGGTTCGGTTTCCTAGCAACTAAAGAAGTTTTGGTACAAGACCTACAACTGATAAGCTACTAGAGCATTAACCTTTGTTACCGTCTCTGTTCCCAAAGCTTTTCCTTTGACTTTCCTCTCCGGA
>NW_015116587.1:17685-24427 GCF_001443285.1 Poecilia latipinna | reverse complement strand
TCACAGAGCAGAGGATGAAAACTGAGAAGATACTCAAACATCATCCACTGAGGAACAAATCTGGACAGAAATCTGCAGCAACCTGAAGGATTTTAAAACGTATAACTTCTGGGAACTTTGTAACTGACAGCCATCTTGGTAGGCCGTTGCTATGGAGTTGCTACAATGACAATAAACAAGCCACAAGCTTAGAATGAGCTCTCGCCTGGTTCTGACATAAGTACTTTAAAACTATTAATTATCATTTTTAACGCTTTACCCATGTCTGTGTAATACTTACTGCTGAACTAGCTAGGACACGTAGCTACATGACAGGCAGGCAGATAAAATATACTTTATTGATCCCCAAGGGGAAATTGCTTATTCCATCTAACATATTAAATATTAATAATACAAATACGACCATAGCGATTCATGTATTTGGTCATGAAGTGGATGAGATCTGTTGTCCAACATGTCCTCCATCTTGGACAGGATGTTTCTCTGCACTGTCAGACAGTCCAGCTCCACTCCAACGTCGTCGCTGGCCTTCCGGATCAGTGTGTTCAGTCTGTTGGTGCCTCCACCTTCAGCCTGCTGCCTCAGCACACCACAGCATACAGGATGGCCCTGGCAACCACAGAGTCATAAAACATCCTGAGCAAAGTCCACCGGATGTCGAAGGACCTCGGCTGCCTCAGAAAGTAGAGGCGACTTTGGCCCTTCCTGTTACCCTGGATGGTAACTGGGGTCAGCGGCGCCCTGATCCTCCTCCTCAGATCCACCACCAGTTCTTTGGTCTTTGTCACATTGAGCTGCAGGTGGTTCAGTCCACATCAGTCTCATCACCCTCTCTGATACGACCAACCACAGCTGAGTCCTCTGAGATGACGGGTCTCAGTCGCTGAAGTCGGATGAACAGAGTGTGAAGAGGAAGGGGGAGAGGACAGGCCCTGGTGGAGCTCCTGTGTTGCTGACCACACTGTCTGACACACAGTGCCACAGGCGCATGAGCTGGAGTCTGCCACTTAGACAGTCCTCACATGGACCAGTGGCTAAAGTAGAGGCTATATCGTCTGTTCCTGTTCCCACCAGTCGTACTGAGCTACGATGCTATTTAGCAATGTCCGGTCACTACAGGGGGTTCTGTAATTACTTTTCCTTGTAGCTGCCACTTTAAGAGACCTACTTAGCCCTAAAGTGGCTTTTATTTGGTCGATGTCTCTCGGCTTTAGAGCAAACTAAGAATTTGCTTGTTAACGCTGCAGTGTTGTCTGCCTGGTTTTGATGAGCTGTGGATGCATGTGATTCTGCCGTCCTTCTCCAGGACGGGACTGATGGGGTGGAACATCCGGTTTCTTATTTCTCAAAGCAACTTGACCAACATCAGAGGTCAGAGGTGGTATTCCGCCATGGAGAAGGAGGCACTGGCGTTGGTCCTGGCTTTAGAGCACTTTGGGTCGGGGTGTTATGTGCTTCGGGCACATTATAATTATTTTTGTCTATTTTTCTAGATTGTGTTGTTTATACACTTTAGTTGAATGACTTTTTGTTTTTTACTATATTTTGGAGTTTGGATCATTTCTTAGTTGTGGCTGTTGGTCCGCCTACAAACGGGCAGGTGTTCGATGTTTGTGAGACCTGCCCTTCCGCTCCACCACCGGGACGCGTCGTCTCCAGTCGCTGTGGGCCGCAGACGTCCAGCCTGCTACGCGGTGGTTGCTGTTAGCCTTTGTTTGTTTGCTTTTTCACTGTGATTTTGGCCTGGTGGGACCAGTTGTCCTGTTTTCGATTCTTTATTTGCAGTAGATTCTTTTTGGGCTTTAGTCCGGTACAAGAAGGGGCTTCGATGGGCCTGTATTGGGTCGGCCCCCTGCTCACCGTTTTGTTCTTTTTGATCGGCTCACCAGGTCCAACTTTCTGTTAATATTTTCAGGGTTTTGTTTTCTCTCTCTTTTTTTGGACACGGGGAAATGAGGGTATTTATTTCTCTTTTTTTCTTCTTTACAGAAGATCTACACAGCTGGACCAAAAGAAAATTCCGAGAGACTTTTAAAAATAAAACAATTTTTGAACCCTCATTCTTGCCTCTGTGTCCTCAAATATGTTGTGCCCTTTTTGGACATAACAGTCCAGGATCCGCCTGCATCGCCGTCAGTTTCTCACCCAGTAGAAACGGACGGATGGTGCTGAATGCACTGGAGAGGTCAAAGAACATAATTCTCACGGCGCTCGCTGGCTGGTCCAGGTCAGCGTATGCACGGTTCAGCAGGAAGATGATGGCGTCCTCAACTCCAAGTTTTGGCTGGTAGGTGAACTGCAAGAGGTCCAGGTTGGACCAGGGTCCGGAGCGGCTCCAGGACGAGTCTCTCCAGGGACTTCATGATGTGGGAGGTCAGCGCCACAGGCCTGTAGTCCTTGGACTCACAGGGATGCAGGCTCATGTTGAAGACATGCTGGAGGACTCCACAGAGATGGACAGCACAGGATTTGAGCACCGTCGGGGCCTGCAGCCTTGCCAGGGTGGAGTCTCACCAACTGTCTTCCAACATCTTCGGCGGTGATGTTTCCTCTAGAGGTAGAGGTGGCCAGCTGAGGGGTGGGGGATGGTCACTGAGGAGAAGAGGAGGGAAGGAGGTGAGATGAAGGTCTCTGAGGAGTGGGAGGTGGCAATGATGGGAGTGTGAGCAGGAGGTGCAGGCGCTGCAGTGTCACATCTGTTGAAAAACAGGTCGAGTTCATTCAACCGCTCCTCAGCCTGCTGATCTGAACCCGGTGACGGTCCTCATCCCTCTCCAGACCTTTCATGTTTTTCTGCTGGAGTTTCCTCTCCAGCTTCCTCTTATAATCTTCCTTAGCTCTTCTGATCTTCACCTGAATTACTCTCACATCATCCCTGTTGCCATCTCTGAAAGTCTCTTCTTCTCATTCAGGATGGTCTTGATCTCCTTTGTTACCCAGGGCTTGCTATGTGGGTAACAGTGAACTGTCTCAGTAGGGATGACGGCGTCAACACAGAAGTTGATGTAATGAGTTATGCACTCAGTGAGCTCATCGATGTCCTCCACATCCGGCTCACAGAGTTCATGCCAGTCAGTGGCCCCGTCCTCACTGTCCTCATGGTTGCAGGCTGTCTCTTCATCAGAGGTATATAACATGGGCTGAAGTGGGTCTCAGGTTACGATCGGACCGTCCGAGTGGAAGGAGGGGAGAGGAACTGTATGCATCCTTAACATTAGCATACAGCAGGTCCAGAGTTCTCTTCTCTCTGGTGGGACAGCTCACTTACTGAGTGAAGCTGGGCAGGTTTTGTCCATGGTGACATGATGAAAATCACCCGAGATAATCATGAATGCAGTTGGATGTTCAGTCTGCAAGTGAGCTGCAGCAGAGTGGATGACGTCACAGGCCACCATGGGGTCAGCAGGGGGAGGGATGTAAGCAGTCACCACGACAACATTGACAGGACGAAGACCAACCAGGCAGCAGATTCTCTCCTTCACCGTTAAATGAGCAGGATTGCACCAACGGTTGTTTACTGGAACGGAAAGCCCGCCTCCTTTCTGCTTACCGCTCTCAGTGCAATCCCCATCAGCCCGAACAGTCCGGTAGTCCTTGGTGGAAACATTGGTATCAGGAATGTCCGGGTGCAGCCAGGTCTATGTAAAACACAGCAGTGTTTCTCAATTCTGTTCTTCAGGCCCCCTGTCCTGCATGTTTTAGGGGTTTCCCTTCTGCCACACCTGGATTGAATCTGAGGGTGATTAACAGCCTGCAGGACTTGATGGCTGCAGAAGAGGTCATGCAATCATTTGGATCAGCTGTTCTGGAATAGAGGCTCATCTAAAACAGTCCTGCTCTGGAACTGAGAAGCACATGTACATGTACTCACTCCGCCAGTGACCAGAACCGTGTTTGTATGTCCTTTACAAAGCCATTGAAAATTGATTATATGCATCCGTGGATTTCAGGCTGTGAAGCTCCTCCATGTTGTTCAGACTCTTCAGGTTGACTAAGTAGTGAACTACAGCTTGTCCACATCGTCTGACATGTTTTCTTTCTCCATCTCATACAGGACAATCCTGACAGCAGCTACTTTGTTCATATATTGGTGAAGAGTGTCCATGTATTTTCTTTTTGTTGGTCTCGAAGCCATGGTCCATCTGTGCTTTGGGATTCGCTTGCCTACCAAGATGGCGCAGACCACTTCTGGGTTTTGTGGGAATTATTTATTAAACTCAGAGTTGCTCACTAACCATCCGCCAGCTGTGTGCTGGCGGATGGTTAGCACACAGCTAACCTACTGATCGCCAACAGCTGCTGATCTTAGGCAGGATTTTGTTCACCCAAAAAAACTCCCTACATCCACTGGTTGGCGCAGGTTGCTACAATCAGTAGTAGCCACACAGACACATCCACTAGAAGGAAACAAACACACCCAGTACAACACTTCCATTCTATTGGCTGAGAGGTTGCTAGGCAACTGTGCCAAAAGGTGTTTCCATAAGCGAGCAGAGTCTGAGGCTGCGTTCACACTGCCAAGAATGAGACCTCTATAAACCAACTCACTGTTTAAGTAATGTTTAACTTTTTTCCCCACATATTCGTGATGTTGCTCTCTAAAGTCCAATATGCATGACAGACATGCTACATCAAGCTCAATGGAGCCTCATATTCAACATTTTTGAGACAAGGTAATGTTTTTTCGTTCATTCAATTTGACTTGATGTGTTTGAGCATTTTAATAATTTTCAGAAATGAGTGTATGTTTAACAAATGAATATCTTATGAATGAATCTGGGTCGGACGTTGAAGACGTCAGTGACATTCTGGAGAAATCCAACGTTGTCTGGAACATCAGATGCCTTTTCTGTCAAAGGTAGTAGGACAATAAAATTAGGCTTATAATATTTAATATAGTTAAAACTTTTGAGGCACAGAAAGTTCAAAAGTTGTTTTTCTTTTATGCTTCAATGACATCATAGCAAAAATCATTCTGTTACTGTAGGCACAAATTATTTAACGGTGGTCCGCCGTCTCTTCCTGGTTTCTTCATGCAGACACTTTCTCATCACGTTCATCAGTTTGTCCTCTGAATGCTGATGACACCTTCATGATATTTTCACTATTTATGTAAAATCACTTTTATATGCAACTATGTGGGAATAGTTTCTGAATGAAGTTTGGTCATTCTACTTGTATTTTAATAAGATTTTTTATTACCGTTTCTGTTTGTGCCTCCATCACCCAGAGGGAAGGAGAGGGATGTGAAGATCTGTTCAAGAAGCTCTGAGCCAAGATGTCCAGTTTCACAAAGTAAGTTGACCCAACCTTTAGTAAATGTGTGTTACTGCAAAGTTGAAATGCTATTATCTGATTTACTTTTGTTCCACTCAAAAATGTCCTTGTCATGCCGCAGCCCTCAGTCCAGGGGAGGCAGCGGTTGGAGCGTTGCACCATCACTGACGACTACATAGTTGTTGATCGTCACCTCATTCCCTTAAGGCCGAGTCTTAAATTTCAGCTTCTGACAAAGTCTTCGTTGAACAGTATGTGCACTAATGCCCCAAAACCAGACTGCAGTAGCTCACCACTGGGAGCTGTTGTGTTTTAACTGCATTGATTATGAAGACAGTGAGAAAGTGAGTAAAGTAATGAGGACATCGTGGCAGAAAAGATTCACGCTGACAGGAATTGTGACGTTGATGTGACATCTTGGGTTGCAGGTGATGCCATGGAGTATTTTGGTCTCATTGTGGGTTCCAAGTTTGAAGATGGGATATTCAGATCTGCATGTGGTTCATGCTGTTGTATTGGACATTGAGAGGATTTGCTCTTGTAGAAAAGCTGTTTCACATTAACGTGTTTGAAAAACTTGGATGTTTGTGTTGTAGAAAAAAATTACACAATACTGCTAAAGTGTACCATTTTGAAGCTCATCTATTTTACACTTTCACATTTTGTTAATTGGGGTTTTCCTCGTCCATAATCACTAATGACTATGGTGCAGGGCCACTGCTAGACGTTTAGACAGTTCTTCTGTTTAAAATGGGATGTTTACATGAAGGATGTCCTTTAATTTGCTTCAGTTACTTTTAATGCTGCAAACTAAAATAAAGGATGCTTGGAATTTCTGTTTGCTCATTCATGTATTATTTTAATGTAAGAGTTAATGTTTCTAATGCATCTTTGTAAGAGCATTTAGAGCTATAGTACATAATAATACAAGTCAAAAATCAACTCTTTAAAGCTAAAATTAACTCTGTTTTGGTGATGGATGGTACATTGTACTCCATATCATATAATTTAGACTCTAACAGAGTTTATTTTGTGCTCTATCACTCCTGAAAGAGTCAAATTATATCGATAAGAGTTCACTTACACTCTTGAAGTGTTAGAATTGTACATTATTGAAGTGTTTTTAACTCCCATGTCAAATTGGGAATTTGGACCCAAATGATCACCGAGTTTGGCGTAAACTTTACTCTTAAAGTAACATATACACTTCACAATTTGCTATAACTTGACTAGACAAATTAAAAATATACTAAAGTTTATTTATTAGTTAGGATATAATAATAATCCTAACTGATCAAAGTGCTTCACAATAATTATGTCAGATATTTAAATGACAGAATAAATACAATTAAGTTTGATGAAAAAAATAATCAGTGAAATACCAAGAGAATAATAGTATGAAACAAAATCCAAGACACACACAGACACACACACACACAGACACACACACACACACACACACACA
>NW_015116587.1:9665-11409 GCF_001443285.1 Poecilia latipinna | reverse complement strand
ATTTTTTATATATATATATATATATATATATATATATAGTACCCCCAAGAATTTAAAACTACTTTCATCCCTGCACATAAATAAGTTAGAATGATTTTCGTCAGTCAGGGCTTCACGCTACATGCATTGCAGGTAGATTGTAGTAAAACATGCCTGGTTTTAAAATGAGTTAACTGGACTTGTAGCTATTATTGTTCTCAATGTAACTGTAAACATACTAATTAACTGAAGCTTAAACGATTTAACAGAAAACAATCTAAACACACAGATGGTAAAAATGAAACAACATAACTGGCCTCCATAGCATCGTGCAGCAAATAGAGCCGCCCTATTTGCTGCAGCTCTTTTATCCACTTTTATCCAACGCCTTTTCTTTTCGTTACATCTTTTGTGCTTAAAATAAGCTCACAGACTATTGCTATTGCTTCAACGTTGTCTGTTTCCTCTAAAATGACAGTGGTGGGTTTTTGTCTGGAATCGGCTGGTTGCCGTGGCTGAACTCCACACGCTGCAGGTTCAACGCGTTGCTCTGTCGGGCTTTAAACTGGGCTTTACACGTCTGAAGTTGCTGTCTGACCGGAGCAGCATATTAACAACTTAATCCTCATGTAATCCTTCATGTTGTTGTTTTTCTTCCTGCTTGCGTGCATCAGGAAGCAGAATAATGAGATTTGTTGAGCATCAGTGACGTTCAGTCCAGATGAAGGCGACCTGGACGTTATGGTCTGACTCGGATACGTATCGGATATGGGTCACATTCGAAAAGAATCCGACCTGTGCTGTTCACTCTGCCATGAAAAGATCGGATACAGGTCACATTACGCCAAAAAAAATCCTGGATTGGGTCACTTCAGGCTGCAGTGTGAACGCCAGCAGACGTTTCAAGTACAAGCGTTACAAGTTTTGAGAAGACAGACATGAAATCCGGCTCCCAGACTGAACATGTGTGCTGGCAGGAAAATTCCTCCATAGTCAGCCTCCAACAGACGCTCCAGAGCTCTGAGGATTTCCTTTCTCTGGTGAACACTTCAAAACCTTCAAAGTGTCACCAGAGAACTCTAGAAGCTGGTCTGCGTGTCCCGCCAGAGGTGGGCGGATTGGTCCTAATATCAAAATTATCAATAGCATCGCTGGAATTGATATTGAACAATACTTATGTAAAAATATTGAACCTGAAGGTTTTTATCTCTCCTGCAGGCAGAGACTGCTGCAGATTCATCTTCTGTCTGTCAGAGCTGCTCACACAGCATCACTTCCTGTCCCCGCCTTCGTTCGTCACGTGGCTCAGCAGCACCAGCCAATCAGAATGCAGGTAGGCTCCGCTGGCCCGCCCACTCAGCGCTCTCCGCAGGTCGACACGCCTCACTACAGACAGAGTATCCAAATGTCTGAGGGGAAGAGAAGCACTTTGGCTTTATTCTATGGCAAAAATTGAAACCATAGTAGGCTGTGCAGGCTGCAAACTGCATGCAGGAGAAAACGCAGCGCTGCAGAAACACAGACGACCCGACAGAGCCGGGCCTCCACCCACAGACTGGAGCTTCAAGTTATGTTGAGACACTTTTACACTTTATTTAAAGAAAAACAGAATTGAATTGAATTGAAAGGAAGAAGATTTCTTATTTTTGTAACATTTTTCCAAAGAACAATTGGAAAAAAAAAAAAAAAAAAAAAAAAAAAAAAAAAAATTAGAAAAAACGTCTAGGGAAAATTTTTTTTTTTTTTTGGGGTTTCTCTTTTTTTA
>NW_015116587.1:0-6725 GCF_001443285.1 Poecilia latipinna | reverse complement strand
AAATAAAAAAAAAAAAAAGAAAAATTTTTTTTTTTTTTAAATTTTTTCAAAAAAAAAAAAAAAAAAAAAAAAAAAAAAAAAAAAAACAAGAAAGAATTAGTAAAGACGTCTAGTGAGAATTTTTATTTTATTTTGTGGTTTCTCCTTTTCTACCTGAAAACCATTTATTTTCCTAATGTTAAGGGAAGATGAGTTTTATTATCAACGAATCCGTCAGATTTTATCAGTACAGCTCATGTCAGCAGCAGGCATTTCAAAGAGCTTTACATCATAAAGACACAAAGTCCTGCAGCAGAGAACCAACAATCAAAACGTCACGTTAAGCCATTAAATTCATAATTGATCACGTTTCAAATAAACCAGCTGGTTTACAGTCTGGATTTAAAGGAGCTCAGTGTTTCTGCTGTTTCTCAGTTTTCTGGAAGTTTGTTCCAGATTTGTGGTGCATAGAAGCTGAATGCTGCTTCTCCTCGTTTGGTTCAGGTTCTGGTTCTGGATGCAGAGCAGAACCAGAACCTGAGGGTCTGGAAGGTTGATACAACAGCAGCAGATCTTTAATACTGTTCCATTGTTTCTAAACAAAAATGTTGATTGTGATAATAAAGTATTTTGTTGTTTGGCAATATTTTATTCCAGGTCTTTTAGATCCTTTGGATCTATGAAGATTAAATATGAAAAAGCATCGATATCAGTAACACGGGTCCTGCATGGCATCAGATCCAAAAGTCCCGACTCTGTACCTGCACACCTCCTGCATTCAGGTCTTTTTTCTCTTCAATGTTGTTTTTTCTGCTGCTACGTTTTGCTGATTAAATTTCCCATAATGCCTCTCACCAATGGCTGTCTGCACATTGGTTCTGTGTCTTCACCGCCAAACCTGATGGCAGAGGCGGCGCTAGCCTGCTTGGCGCCGTGGGCCAACAACCCCACCAATGTTTTACTCACAGTCAAACTCTTCAGGTGTCTCTGTTGTCAGAGGGTCTGGAGCCAAAACATCAAGAAGAACTGAAACAATAAAAAGGGAGATTTGTTTTTTAATTTAAGAGCAGCATGGAGCAATAAGCTCCAGAAACACCCAGAACATTAAATCAGGAGCGACACGCTGAGCTTCATTATTCAGTTTGTGGTCTGAGGGAAACTATCAGAGCTGCCTGACCTCCACCTTCAAATATCTTTATTTTTGTTCAACCAAACCTGAACAGAAATCAAATATTGTGAGGACATTTTATCCTGAATAAAAACAGATTCCAAATGAACTTTGAAGCTCAAAGTAACATCTTCATCTGGAGGTAACAGCTGCAGTCCTGCTGTGTCCAGCTCTGCCTTTCAGCCTGTGAATGTAAAGTTTACCTGGAGAGAGCGAGCTCAGCTGGAGGATGAAGAGGAACTGAAGCAGCTTCATCTTGGTGTCACAGCGAGGAGGTGATCCTCCACATGAACCTCTTCTTCTTCTTCTCAGACTGAACTCTGCATCGCAGCAGGAAGTGAAACATCAGAGGCTCCAACTCTCTTCTTCTGCTTTCAAAAACGGCTGAGCATGAAAAATAAAATCATTGGCATCATGAAGGAAACTTTACTGTGAATATCCAGGTTTAATAGCCATAAAGTCTCACCGTAAGAGCATAAAAATACCATAAAATAAAACCATTAAGCCTGGTCTGACTGTTTACCCAATTAAAAAATAACATTTACAGCTTGAGCGGTTAGAATCTAAAAATAAATTATTATTTTAACATATAATTAAACAGATACACAGTTTTAGTAAAATAATGCTTAAAACATGGACGTCCTAACATCTTACCCAAACCGTGTGCTGCTATAAACCGGGCTGCTACCAACACGAAACATTTCAGCTCCAACCTATCCTCGGTCTTTTGGTCGTTAAGCTGCCTTTGTGTTAACAGTTAAACCGGAAGTTTCCCCTTCACAATAAAAGCACAAACCATCAAACAGTTAAAACCAAAATGCAACAGGCACAAACGGATACCAGCTAATAAATCAATTAACTAATTTATGGTTATTTACAATTCCACCAGTTTTATGACTGATTGGTTTGTACAATAACAACAATAAATAAATTTAAGAAAAGTAATGCAGAGGTTCGGTTTCCTAGCAACTAAAGAAGTTTTGGTACAAGACCTACAACTGATAAGCTACTAGAGCATTAACCTTTGTTACCGTCTCTGTTCCCAAAGCTTTTCCTTTGACTTTCCTCTCCGGACGCCAGGGGGCGCCAGGTGGGCGGTGGATTTCAGGACCAGCAGGTTTTAGGTTTTAGCGGTTCAGCCGAGTCCAAAATTATGGAGGACCAAAACTGACATAATTAAAAATAAAAGCAGAAATCTATATTTTTTTCTTTTTCCTTACACATGCGTTTTCATCAGAAATGTATGTGGTATTTTTTTCCTTATACATGCATTTCTGCCAAAAAAAAATATATTTTCTTTTGTGGTTTTTTTTAAATATTTCAAATCAGGAAATATATATTTTGTTTAGTCTCTTCCTTATACAAGCTTTTGTTTTTTTGTCATCAATCAAATGTTTTTCTCTCTCATGATTTTAAAGCTTTTAGGAAAAATAAAAAGATTTTTTTTTTGTTCAGAGAGAAAACACACACACACACACACACACACACACACACACTCATGGATTTAAAACAATGAGACGCTGGCTGGCTGCTTTGTTTGAACACTTTATTTTATAAAACTGAACAGCTGCTGCGTGTTTTCAGAAGTAGAGTTTGGCCATGGCCTGCAGGAACCTCTTCTTCCTCTTCTGGGCCGCCAGCTGCAGAACCTCCTCCGGGTTGCTGCTGTTCAGCTCCGTCTGTCCGATGGCCTTCACCTGGACAGGTGGAGCACAGCACCATCACCCTCACATTTAAATCAGTCTGCCAGGGGAAAGTTAAAGCACGGCTAAAAGGTTCCCGTTGTCCAGGTTCAGAACAAATCAGGGAAAATGATCAGAAACTTGTTCTGGGGTTTCATCCTTAAAGCTAGCATACGCACAAAATGGCATCTGAAACTTTCCACTTATGTACTGATTTAAAACACAAAGTCGACATGAAAATGTGCGTCCAAGTCTGACGCACGCACACAGTCTGGTTTGTTTGGAAGCTAAAGGAAATGTTGACAGATGGAGGTGGGAGCTGAATCCACACCGTTTGATTCCCTCAGACATTTAGTTATCGGACTCCAACCAGAGGTTTAAAAACGCAGAGCGATACGAGCCTTCGCTGCTGAGCCTCAACATCATGAGAACAAAGAAGGTCCATAAGGCCGGAGTCCTAAACCAGTCAATGTTTAGACGGTTTCTCACGGTCGCCTCCCCAGCTTTATTTTATTACCACAGATTAAGAATAAATCCTGACAATGTGCAAACATCCCCAGTGATTAATCACCGACGAATGAACCCTGCCTGAAGGAACAACGTAACTCTGTGAAGGCATCTGTGTTTCTGGCCCATCGGAGGATCAGGACAGATCCTGGTGATATTTGGACCTCTACAACTTCTTCTTCTTCTGTTTTTATATTCGTGTGCAGTCATGGCGCTGCGTTGATCACATACTCTGGTTCTGTGTTGAAAAGCAGCAGATGCCGTAATAACTGTGGCCAGTAGGTGGCGTGTAGCTCAGACTGCAGGCCTCAGTCTGCTCCACGAACACAGAGGCAGATGGTAGCAGGTGACGCCACGGCGCCGCCGAGGCAGAAACCAGGCTGAGCTCTGAAGAGCCCGAACCCGGAACGACGCTCTGGAAACCCAACATGGAAACCTGGCGGTTAGGAACACCAGATGGGGATGAAGGCTGACTGCGGTTCATGCTAACCAACTGTGGCTTTGTGACATTTTAAATGTTTTTACGATGCAGGGCTGTTGGTCATGAAACAACACTGACCATCAGCTGGGCTGCGCAAACGAACGCCGAGGTTCCCAAGGTGCTTTGCATCGACCTTAATGGTGAAATGTGTGTGCAGAACCTGACCGAGCTCTGAGGTCCAGCTGTGATTCACAAAGGAAAACGGCTGCTGGTGTGCGTACGCTTGGTTTTAAAAATGAGTGAGTGATTCCGTGAGTGAAACTCCTGCAGCCGGAGGACTTACAGCGATCTGCCTCTTCTCCGTCTCGCCGCGTTTGTGGTGAATATCTGAACTCAGACTCAGGAGGAAAACCAGGTCAGGCGGAGGCTGCAGGGGAAGGTGTGGCTGTCAGCAGAAAGGATACGAGTCAGGTACTCCAGGATGGTGACGTCCCAGATGTAGTCGTAGAAGGAGTCCATGGCGTCGTGGCTGTGGAAACATCGGTTAGAGACGCCTCGGCAGGAACGATCGCATCCAGGTGAGCTTTACCTGTTCTGCTCCTGAAGAGCTTTGAACGCCGTCATGTAGTCGACCTCCCGGAGAAACTGGCACAGAACGGCAACCTGGGGATCAGAAGAACAGACGGAGTGAACTTTGACCCTGATCGCACCTGCAGGTGGAAGGCCGCTGTGACCTCTGACCTGTGTGTGGCAGTTCATCATGGAGCAGCACTTGATCATCCTCTTCAGAACCTGCAGAAGACAGCGGCGGGTCAGACAGGCTCTTCTTCCACCTGCCTGGTTTGGTTCTCACAGCTGCGCCCTCTACTGGCCAGCGCTGAACTGATCAGGTTTTCCCTTTAAGCACATCCTGATGTTCTCACAGGAAGAACGTCAACGGCTGCAATGATCCCCAACTGAGCGCGCTCCAAACTGCAGCAGGGATTTATTAGTGAGCCACCTAACAGATGGACTTCATGGTGACCAAAATGAAACCAACCCAGCCTTCATTCAGGATCTGTGACGTGTTCATGCAGGAAGGCCGGCTGCGTCTCCTGAACCACCGTGTCCAGGTGATCTGGACCTGGGACAACCCAGTGTGGTCCGGAGGAGAAGCCAACCCTCAGCATCACAGGTCCTCCACCCTACTAAACGTTTCCACAGTTTGTTTCAGAACCTGGAGCGTTTGTAGCAGAGTTTGAGTTGAACTTCCTCCCAGAAACCTGCCATGCAGCCAACTGAAGTGTTTTATCCGAACCCCGGGCCGACCCAGTAGAGGCCCGAGGGGCCCACCATAAAGAAGAGCCTGATTGTTCCCAAGTGTCAACCACATGGCCAATTGGCACACAGTAACAGCGACTGGCCGTGGGTTTCCCAAGGAGACGGTTTGCAAATGGCCGCCCTCTGCGATGTGTTCACACTGACCACGGCGTGACCAAATGGCCCAAAATGCTTCCACCCAAGGCCTTCTGCCCGACACCGGCATCAGCAGCTGCAACAACAGGCGTGACGTTTCACCTGGTCTGTGTAGACATCAGGAGGAACAGGTTTGGTGAAGAAGTCTGAGCACACAGCTCCAGCCTGCAGGTAAAAGCTGAGCGCCGCCGAGTACTGATTGGTCACTGCAAAGAGATCAAAACACAGATTCCTCTTAGTTGCAGGTGGCCGGCGCTGCAGGTGGCCGGCGCTGCAGGTTGCCGGCGCTGCAGGTGGCCGGCGCTGCAGGTGGCCGGCGCTGCAGGTGGCCGGCGCTGCAAAGTAGATGTCTGCCTGCGTGACGAGCCAGGCCTGGTTGTTGGGGTTCAGCGTCAGCGCGTAGGACACCAGCTCTTTGACCGTCACAGCCACCGCCTCCACGTCCACCGCCTGGATGCTGCTCAACACAAACACTCTGGTCACTGACAGCTGCACTGAGGAGACAGCAGGGGGCGCTGCAGCTTCATGCCCGCTGCAGAACCAGGAACTCACTTTGGAAGAGAGGATGGCCAGATGGAGAGATGCTCGGCTGTCACTTCGTTCACTATGTCGTCCTGAGGAGAAATGATTGAAACATAAACTGACCACCTTGAACTCAGCAGAAGGAGATCTGGCGGCAGGTTCAGAGACGCACCCGAACGATGCTGTGGAGTCTCACAAACAGCGAGATCAGAGTGGTAAGCACCAGCGGCTCCTGGGAGGAAGAGGACGGTCAGAACCCAGAGCTTCACACTGAAATGTTTCTGAAGGTCGTTACTCACTCTGAGTTTCTTTGTGAAGGTGATGAATTTACTCCTGGAAGGGAAACAGAGCAGAATGATGCGACAGACGGGTCCAAACGGCCGGGCAGTGCGGCCCGATGCCGACTCACCGCTGCAGGATGCCCAGAGACGATTCGCGCTGCTTGATCAGACCCAGGCGGCCGTCGCTGCTGCGCTTGTGCTGGACGGAGACGCTGCAGATCTGCACCACCACCTCCCACAGCTCCTTGGCAGTGCGCCGACTCTCTTTAGGACCTGGGAGCTCCTTGCAGGTGGAGGCCAGGAGCTGGCCCAGCTTCAGAACCAGAACCAGAGAACATCATGACACCTAGGCCTTCTTCAGCCGGAGGGAGCAGCAACACGTGGCGGTTTACCTTGATGTATGGGTTGTTCATGACCAGAGACGGAGGCACCTGCAGCGTCAGGTAGTCGTTCTCCCTCCAGTTCAGCATGAAGGCGACGCATTCCTCCCCGATCACCTGACGCAGGGGAACGTCTGCCAGAACCAGGAGAACCTTCAGGTCACCACCGCACTGACCCGGTCCTCAGTTTGCTCCTGTTCTGGTTCTGATCGGGATCTTTCATCTAGTTAAAACCTGAAACTCAAGCAGGTGGAGGGGGAAGAGTCTACAGGGGAGGAAACTAGAGGAGGAGCCAAAGGGGGAGGAGCTTAGAAAGGGAGAAGCCCAGAT
>NW_015116586.1:31747-33303 GCF_001443285.1 Poecilia latipinna | reverse complement strand
CAGTGAACAACCTGTAGAGACCCATAGAAGTCAAACTAAGATTCAAATGTTGCTTAGATATGAGTTTGATTCAGTGTCACAGATCTAATCTCTGTTACATCTTCACAAAAAGTTAAGGCTCTAAATAAAAACAAGTTTTAATAAGTAAATCCACTTAATAAAATTCCTCATAAATATTGATTTATTGCAGTGGTCCTCAGTACAAGTCATGTGTTATTTAAATTATAACTTAAGTTGCTTTAAACTTTTATTTTTGATGGAGGTTTTTCATGTCATGGATGGCTGAGAATCTATAAATATAGGAATTGAATATTTGGGAAGTATAACTTAAACTTAAAGGTCAGCACCAGAGTTTTCTAGAAAAATATTCAGATTTTATTTTGTTGTTTTAAAGGCTCTACGCTGAAGATGGTAAGAAATAAAGACATATTTTATTTTGTTTTACTGCCAGCTGCAGTAGCCCCTCTGCTCTCGGCTCCCATACAGAGCTATCGGCTAGTGTTAATGCTCAGCCGCTCCCTCCCGTTTCAAACTCTTCTCATCAAAGTAAGAGTTAGAGAGCTAAATATAATTGAAATATTGGCTACCTTCGACAGAAAAGGGAGTTAAGTCTATGAGAGCAATGTAGCAGTTTTGCTAGTTTCGTTTTCTAAGGCATAACAGGGCAGTTTATCATGATTCAGTCAAAGTAATGAAATAAACTGTTTATTGTCAATGTGTTTCTTCCTATTGAGCAGTGAAAGTAAATAAAACGTGTTACATGTCTTTTGCTTTAAGCATTTACTTACTGGAGGGTTTTTTGTTTGTGCTGCGGAGCCATAGCAACAGCTAGCTCCTCACTTCAGCGGCTCTAACGGAGCCTGTGCTGTTCAGCAGCTCAGCTGTTGCTCCTCCTACACTTTGGACTGAACAATTGTTCTAATAATGATAGGGGGGACCTAAAAATTATTTTTTTTCTATGATGAATGGCAGATTTACTTCGTTCTTTCTATTGCCTTTTTTATATTGATATTGTTTAAATACAAGGGTCTCTCATGATTTTTTTTTTTGGGAGGGGGGCATGGGGGGAGGACGACAATTCTAGACTTTTCCAAGATTGGGGGAGTCCTGACTTATTTTCAGATAATTAATGCTAGAGGTTAGGGGTGCATCGATTGCCGATTTCTGACTCATCGCTGATTACCAATCTGCAAGAAGCCTGACCTGCCAATTCCAAGTTTGACCATTTGAAATTTAACTAAATATAGCAAGAAAGTCACGAGCTGGTAACAATGGGTTGACTTGTTAACTGAAAATGTGCAGACATGACCTGGTGGGTCTGTCAGTCAGTCTAACCTCTCTCACAGCAGAGCAAAAAAAAAAAAAAAAAGACAGTGATTAATTTTTAGAACTTTGCAGAGGTAGATAGGATCAGTGGATAAGATCATATTCATATGCAAGTATCGGACAATAATCAATTTTTGGGAGATCAGCCAATATTTCACAAAATTTCATCAAAGTTTTGTAAATTGTTAGTTATGGTGTTGACACATCATGGTTGTGACAAGCAACTAAGG
>NW_015116586.1:4237-26284 GCF_001443285.1 Poecilia latipinna | reverse complement strand
TATTATTATTATTATTATTATTATTGTTGTTGTTGTTGTTGTTGTGTTCCATCGCCATACATTTCCAAATACAGATTCCACAATACAACCCGACAGCAGATGGCGGCATTACCCCGTGAAAATAATTCAATATATCCCAAGCAGTACAAAATACGAGCTTTTAAAAGAAGCTCAAATTAGGTCATAATCACAACATTTCACTTTAAACTTGACTACAGACTATTGAGAGGGTGAGAGGGGTAAACCTGAAGACTCTGCGTCTGCTACTTGTGTAATAATGACTTTCATTTTTGCATGTAAGCATGAGGCAACTTTACCTAAAGTAAACAATGCATAGACATAAAAAAATGTTCTCAATAACGAATGCAGTTTATTGAAGGCGCCTTACTTCAGCTTGGAGAAGAAGCTGGAGGACAAGATCCACGGAGCAGTAAAAATAGCAGACTGGAACGAGGAAGCGTCCAGAGTCAATAGAGCTCCACAGGAAGCGGAAGTTATAAACAGGAAATACATGAAGTCTGGAAGGAGGTGGTTATGTCTATGGTTTCAAACATAGACATAATATAATAATATTTATTATGTACATAATATTATGTCTATGATTCCAAAACATATATTTCTATCTTAGTCGCAAGGTAAACACCACATGGTTCAATCACACATGACACACAACTCGTGCACAAGACTGTACAGTGTACACAAATAACAACCCATAAAAAGATGATTATTCCCACAGCGCCCCCTGTTGCTTGGGCATCGGAAACTGTGGTTAGACTGATTTGTAAAGGCAAACAGCATACCAAATGAGATATGTCTATTTGTTACGTTTGTTATGAAAAGTAAAATATAAAAACAGAAACACATTTCCAATCATTTAATTTTAGCTATGTGATGTCTTATGACTATCTTCCTGAAAAAAGTGGAATTTAAGACAAACTAATCAGACATCAGAGCAAGCCCTGTCTTATTAATTTTCAAAAACATATTTCTAGCAAACAAATTCATTAGAACAACAAATTGTGTCTGTCGGAAGCAGCGACCGTTTCATCCAGCTCAGAGAAGCAGAGCAATTTTTACTGCTTTTTAAAATTATTATTAAACTTTACATTTAATTTGATACAGAAAAATAAAATTCCAAAACAATTAGATAAAATATGTTAATATGGAGGCTGTTTCTTTTAATTCAAGACTCTAATGGTGGACATTATTTTTTATTAAAATTAAATAAACATCAGACTGATAACACTTTAAGGTGCATAAAAAAATTATGTGCTAGCAACATCATCTGAAGAAATAAGATATTTCTTCAGATGATTTTCCTAATCCTAAAACAATTACGAAAGTCTTGATGTTAGCAGTTAAATGTTTGTAAAAGGTCATAATCCTGATTTCCGTGTCTCTACAAGATGAAACAGAGATGTTGTCTTTTCATTTCTCTGTAGGTTTTTCACCACGGCTGAACTTCCTTCTCAGACCCTAGTTTTCCATTAGGTTCCGTGGTTTCTGGTGGGACCAGGGCCAGGTACACCGGAGTGATGGCGCCCTCGTCTGGTGACTTGGGCCCGTTTGGGCCAGCCATGTCAGTGCGTACCCATCCTGGACAGCAGGCGTTAAGCAAGATCTGAGGAATGAGTCCAACCCCCTCACCCCCCAAAATCCATGTTAGTGATGAGATTTTCTGGACTAAGACAAGTTGAAAATATTTATTGAAAAACATTTTCATACAATACCCCATCATTTGGTCTCTCTTTACGCAGACGACGAGCAAGAATGATGGACAGTGTCTGAAGTGACACAAAATGCAATTATGGGAATTAAGTTTTTATTTTGTGTTATTATTTATATTTCCATGTTGTGAGAACCTACATCAAACTTATCTTATAGTTTTCATAAACTAAATGGAACTAAACCCTACTGTCAGTCTGGTTTTAGACACTCCGTACGCCGTCTCAGGCCAGCCATCTTGCTTGTGTTCCCAGATGACCTTTTGTCATCTGGGCTAAAAATGTCAAATTTACTGGTGGGGTAATGAAATGCATATTTTTTTTAACTTTGCAGTTTGGACACCCCTTATATAATTTACAATATATATTTCTCTGTTTTGTGATAAAAATTCAAGGGAAGATGTTCACACAGAAATATTTTACATCACTATTTGTGCCACTGATTTAATGAGATACAAACTGTCAGATGTGCTAAATAGTTACACCATATTTCAAATGGTAAACCTGCTGTGTCATTATGACAAATACAAGCAATGAACAAACTGATAACACAGTAAAACATTAATGAAATATTAGCCCTGAGGTATTAGTGTTTTGTAAAAGTATTCATATCTCTAGAACATTTTTACATTACAAATAAGATCTGAAAAGTATGTGCTGCTTTTATATAATAATAATAATAATAATAATAATAATAATAATAAATTTAATTTGTTCCGCACTTTTCATTAGCAAAAATCTCAAAGTGCTACATAGTACAACTAAAATTGAGGATAAAATCAACATCATAAAAATCATGTGGAGGCAGAATAGACTTGCTTAAATAGAAAAGTCTTTAAGCGTCTTTTAAAGTCAACCAGTGGTTGCGGAGCTCTCAAATGGTCCGGGAGAGAGTTCCAGAGACGGGGGCCTGCCACAGCGAATGCCCGATCTCCCATGGTCCTTAACCTGTTGGTCTCAGGTTGTCATTCACAATGTCACAGGGGTGTCAAACTCCAGTCCTCAAGGGCCGCTGTCCTGCAGTGTTGGAATGAAATGAGACCAGTGGAATGAAATGGCTTAATTACCTCCTCCCTGTGTAGATCGGTTCTCCTGAGCCTTGCTAATGACCTAATTATTCTTTTCAGGTGTGGTGCAGCAGAGGCACATCTAAAAGTTGCAGGACAGCGGCCCTTGAGGACTGGAGTTTGACACCCCTGTCACTAGAGGACCCAAATTTGGGTTAATCTGGAACAAGGAAGGTGGAGGAAGTTGCAGTCTTGTGATCGTAGAGATCTGGTGGATGAAAGTGGAATGATAAGGTCCTTCAGATAATCCGGTGAGGTTCAGTTTAAACACTGATGGGTAATGAGAGCGATTTTGTACTGAATTCTGTAGGTGACAGGAAGCCAATGAAGGTCATGCAGAATAGGTATAATATGGTCAGATTTACGGGCTCTCAATAGAATCCTGGCTGCGCTGTTTTGAATGTATTGAAGCTTCTGAAGATGTTTTCTATGCATTCCAACAAACAGAGTTGCAGTAGTCGAGCCTGGAGGAGATAAAGGCATGGACGAACTTTGCCTGAACTTCTATCACTGAAAAGTTTTTTTTTTTTTGCAAAATAGTTCAAGTTCTGTCAAACTGGATGTAAAGCATATGTGATTTTTACAGATCCCTCCTTGTGTAGCATTGCATGAGGATATAGTAGATGGTAGTGACAATAGTATTCTGAAGTGCTCCTGTGCCTATGTGGCTCTACTGAAACATTACAGCTGTTTCTTTTGTTATGCTACCTGAGGGTTTAAAGGTTTGCACAGTGAGATTTCCAAAGACAACCATAACTTTTTTATTATGTGTTTTGCAAACTATATTCTAGTATTTTCTATCTAATTCATGATTTTTAGTCCGACTTTAACCCAGAATTATGAACCACAAAATAATTTCATTTAGCAAAAACAAAAGTATGTGCAATAGTTTTGTCGTTCCCCCAGAATACTGTATACACAAATTATTGTAAAATCCAATGAAGCACATTTTTGACAATAATTACATAAAATCGTGGTGAAAATGAGAGATATTCGTTTTTGCGTTCTGTTTGGTCAGAAGAGCCCAAACTGACTGAGCCTGCGCATTTTAACCACGTGACCATGTGTCGGCGCTGATGGCGGCCAGCCGTACTGCGCAGCTTTACCACGCATACCCGGAAAATTACAGAGGCAAAGAACCTAGTAAAGCAAGGATAGAAAGTCCAACATTGTTTCTCGACCAGTAAGTGTTTTATTAATGGAAACTCAATTAATTTAACTGCATTTATGAACAGCAGCTGTTAGTGTCCGTATGATATGTTTTAAGCCAACACAAACTGAGACGGTTTTCATTTAGAAATTTGAGCTCCAATTATATGGTCTTGTTTTTGTGTCTCATAGCTCAACATGGACATGGCATACGACTTATGCCAGTCACATTAAATATTAGCGCAGACTAATGAAGCATACCATCCCTTTAATATACCCAAAGGCAGAAAAGATATTTGTAATTGTTAAGAGTAAGGTCCAAGTCCAGCAACATAAAGTAATATAGTAATATAGTCGGTAGATCTGAAGAAGGACAACAAATATTGTTTGGTAGCATTACATTTAGCAGGACACTTTTGTTATTTAGTTCTGAGTCACATTCATTTTCTGTCTGCACACACTGACCTGTCAGACAGAAAAGTGTGAGACTTTTTTGCTCTTTTAAAATATGATGAACTTTAGTTTAATTTTAAAATATACCGGTAATTATCATGCTTATTCTTCACATGAGCTGGTGGAAGCCATGAAAGGTCGCAGCCGCAGAGTTGGAAGAACTGCAAGAAAGAGGAAACGGAAACGTGAACAATCCGTCCGTTCAGGTAGGAAAAGAGTCACTGCAGTAAACTGATTCATCACAGAAAAAGAAACACTCTTCATTTCCCTCTGACGTTCCAGTTTCTCTAAGTCATCAGCTGCAGTACGTCAGGCTGATGAAGTTTCTCCACCAGAGAGGATTCAGCTCAACGCTGCTGCAGCCTGCTCTGTTCTCTGGTACGCCTGGCTGTTGGATGAAGTTTTATTTTATTTTATATGTTAAGGAGAGCTTCAGAAATGTATTTATCTCTTGTTTACAATGATGCAACCTCACAGTTTGTGTTTGTTTTCATTCAGACACAGGAAGAGGACTGCAGACTCTCCAAACTATAATGGTACTGTTTAAATATGTTTTAATACTATTATTTCCTTACAATTTAAATAATCTAGAACAATTTAACGTTTTCATGGTACAACCTTAAGATGGGGTGTTTTTTGAAGATAGACTGAGACGAAATATGTTCTAATTGTCAAGTAGAAGGAAAACGATACATGGCTTCTTTTTCTTCAGCCTCCTAAACAGTTGCCTTCAAAAATCAGCTGATTAGTGTGGAGGACCAAAACTGACACAATTAAAATATTGCTTTTCAGCCAGGGGAGCTGGTTGTTTCTCTGCCAGAATCCTGTCTCCTCACAACTTCTACTGTTCTCAGCAGCTACCTGGGAGAGTACATCAAAAGGTAAAGCTGCAAGATTGCTAACTTTGTCATAAATGGGGGGATTTTATTTGCAGTTTGACTCTTTATCTTGTCTGTAGTTGGAAACCCCGCCTTTCTCCTCTCTCGGCGCTTTGTGTTTTCCTGGTGTGTGAGCGCCAGCGTGGGGAGGCCTCTGATTGGTTCCCGTACATTGACGTGCTGCCCTACTCTTATGCCTGCCCCACATATTTCTCAGAAGAGGTGGCAGACGTCCTACCGGCCGGCGTGAGGAGGCGGGGCTTAGAGCAGAGGGAGGCGGTGCGTGAGATGCACTCCTCCAATCAGGAGTTCTTCAGGGGAGTTGAGCTTCGTTTCTGTTCAGCTTTGGGATGCTTGATTTCGCAGTGTGTGTTGGTCTGTACATGACATCCCAGTAAAGTACATTGGTGTTTGTAGTTGTAGCATGTTAAAATGTGACAGTTAAAGAAGTATCAGTGGTTTTGCAAACATCTGTGTTTGTTGATCTGTACAGGACTCTGCAGCCAGTTCTGAGCCAGCCCATAGAAGATGTGCTGACTTATGAAGCTCTGAGGTACACAAACGCACTGATGGTCACCAAACCTGGTTCAGTCTGCTATTTCAGCTGTTCTGCCTCTTTCAGGTGGGCGTGGTGCAGTGTAAACACGCGCTCTGTCTTCATGTCCCGGCCGTCCAGCTGCTTCCTGTCTGGACCTGATAGTTACGCTTTAGCTCCCTTCCTGGATCTCCTCAACCACCGCCCTGATGTCCAGGTCAACATGAAATCACTTTTGATTTCATGTTTCGTTTCCATCTGAACCATATTCATAGATGGGTTTATATCATCTTTTCCCACCAGGTAAAAGCGGGTTTTAATGATCAGACAAAATGCTATGAAATCAGGAGTGTCTGTGGTATACCGTGCTACGAGCAGGCCTTCATTAACTATGGTTCCCATGACAACCAGCGCCTGCTTTTGGAGTACGGATTTGTTGCCATGAATAATCCACATAGCGTCGTGTACGTGGAACCAGGCAAGTCATAAACATCAGTAAAAGGTCTGGGTGTAGTCAAAGGCAGTGTCATAATAAATAATAGGTTTTGTATAGGGGTGCACCAATAAATCAACCTCGATTTCTTACATTTTGGGTGATCTTCAGATACTCTGTAAGTATCTTAAGATCAACTACTGTCCACTTTTGCTAAAAGTTGCTATATTTAGTGACTTTGCAGCAAAAACATCAGTACCGGCCAAAAGATAAGTGATCAGCTGGAAAAGTCCAATCGGTCCACCCCTACTAGTTTTGTAGTCTGTTAAGACAATGTTATAATAATATCTTAAGTATAATTAAAGTAAAAGTTCTTAATGGAATAAATTTTGCACAACATCCTAAAAAATACTAATCTTTTACTGTGGTTCCTCAGACTTGCTGTGTGACATTTTAAGAGGTGAGAAGAGTTTGGATCAGAAGATGAAGTTCCTCAGAGAAAATCATTTCCTTGAGTAAGTCTGTGCCATAAACATTTCCATGTTTCATTGCTACATTGACTTGTTTAACTGGTTTATATTGTTTCATGAAAAAACTGTAACTCACCCTCTTATGAAAGCAAAACACTGACCCTGACAAATCTTTTAAAGAATTCCACCAAAGTGGGTGGAGCAGCACTGTTACGGTTTTAGATTAAATATTGCCAAACTAAACAAATATACACAAAAATGTTAAATTTTGCACAGAAACAATAAGACGGAACCCTAAATAACCTATTTAGACAGTAAACTTTGAAGAAGCAAATATTATTTTTTAACAAACTTTAATTTTTTTTTTCATTCCTGACAGGAATCTCACCGTGTCCAGTGAAGGTCCCAGTTGGAGGCTGATGGTGGCTCTAAGACTGCTGTCTCTGCCACAAACACTATAGTATGATGACATTTTCATCTGGCCACAGGGTGTTGGTGCATTTCTAAAAAGTCTTTAAATTTATGTATCTAAAATTAATGCCTTTGAATGTCATAAACTAATTTTTAGAAATGAACTTGGCCTTAACTATGTTAACAAAATGTCAGACTTCTGATTATGGCATGGTCTTACATTTACTATGTAGATGTTTTTTCTGTGGGACTTTTCTGTCAAACGTTTGAGTCACTCGCAGACATCTCCGTTGCTTTCTGTGACTCAAAGCGGTTGCAGCTACTGGTAACTAGCTGCTAATATATACTATATATTTATAGTTAGCAAAGATAAGTGATAGCTAGGTTTCACTTGTCACTGATAGAAGCAAGAAGCCATCTGGCTTTCCTGTATATATCATGGATAAAAAAGCTACCTAGATGTTTTGCCTCTACCATGGGTAGCTAGCTTTTTTGCGACATAGGTCTTAATTTTCATTCATAAGTCTTAAAAATTTTTTAAATTTGGGTTGATGGAACCTACAGAAAATCTGTCCCAACAAATGTGGTCTTTCAATCACTCCTGATCAGCTTTCTTCTTGACCCAGCTTGTGTGATAAGCTTTGGTTATATTTGTGTTTTTCCAGCCACCTATGGAGGCCAGCGCTGCTCGGTCAAGTTGTTGATGAAAAGACAGAAGTGAGAAGCAGCCAGACAGCCAGGACTTTATGTCAACAGCTGCTGAAAGATACACACATAGCTCTGGATAAGGTGCACATAAACACAGATCAAAGTATTTCCTGGAATAAAAATGGGACTGAAATGCTTCATCTTTCTGCATTTAGATCTCCCAGCTTCTGGGTCAGTGTGGGGGGCCACTCAGGGAGCAGCTGGAGGTGGTGAGGGCATTGCGCCAGGAGGAGAGGTGGATCTTGGAGAACTGTGTTACAGCTCTGAAAGACTCAGTGATTCTAGAAAAAGAGACGTCCTCATGCAAAGCAAACATTGGAGCGAAGAGCTGACACCTTACCGGTCTTCTGTTCACACAGCTGCTGTATCATTCTTCTTCCTGCCCACAAAGCAGCTAAAAAGACATTAAAAGTGCCACTTTGATCCAAAGATTATAAGAAGTAGTGGTGCACCGATTACAGTTTTCTGGATGATCACTGATCTTGAAAAAATCCTGACCTGCCAATTCTGATTTGGCTGAAAAGTTGCTTAAAGTCTGAAAATCAGGCACAAAGTGTTTGGTTTTGTGGATAAGATCAGTTTCTCATGTAGAAATTGACAGATCGCCAATTTCAATTTCTACATGAGAAACTGATCTTATCCACAAAACCAAACACTTTGTGCCTGATTTTCAGACTTTGGCCCATATTTCAACATTAATGAAATATGGGCCAATTTAATGGTGCACCCTGAATAAGAAACATCAGCTGCCATCTATGGAGCTCCATCACAAGACATCTGACATTCTTTGAAAATGCCTTTCAAAAGTATTCATACCCCTCAAATATTTTTTGAATTAAATTTCTGAAAGAACATAACCATTTTCCTACAGCAGACACTTCCTCCTCTAATTCCTCACATGCAATTTTATTGTGTTACCAACATAGTTTAAACAAATATCCAGAACAAAAGATGCATTTCTTTCTTAGAATCTGTTAAAAAGAACATTGATTTAATAATGATTATTTGTTATTCATTTCCATGTGGAGAAATCCTGAAATACTGGTGTTTAATGGGTTCAAACATTGTCCAGTTCACTGAAGTGTTGACTTTGGAAAAAAGAACTTTCAGATGTTAGTGTGACCCAGAACTGAATGAGGTTTTGTTTTCTTGCTCAGAGCTGAACGACAGCCTTTTTCTTGGGATGACGCTGGATGGTTTCCATGGCAACTGTGGCTTCATAGAGAGGAACAGCTTCCTCCATTTGAGGTCTGCAGGGAAGAGAAGCCAGATGTGATTATGTTGAACAGTCAGTATTTCCTGATATCTTTTATATCGGGATAAAATGCACAAACAGCATGTTTTTCAAAGTTACCTGAGAACTCCAGCTGACATCTTCTCCACAATGTCTTTCAGAATATCTAAGAACAGATGTTAAAGATTTTATGTACAGCCCAAGCCAGAAGTTTACATATGCTATTAATTTTTGGCCTTTAAGAATTCAGTTGAACAGCTTTCTGAGGGTGGAATGCTTTTACAAGAAATATATATTTTTTTTCTTTTCAAACAGGACCTAGCTTTTTAGATGAAATCCACAATAAATCCAAATTTGTGAAGCCAATTATTGTTTTTAATTTTAATGGGTTAAACATTCTATCATACCCCCTGCAAAGGTGTGAAAGCGTACATACTAGCATACAAGCATGAGCAGATTAAAAACAAAAAACAATGGTGAAAAGCATTATGTTATTTAATGCTGTTCAGGTTAGCACCGTTTCTGATAAGGAATGCAAGTTAGTGTTTGCAATGAGCAGGAAGCTAGTGAGGTGGAAACTAAGGGTCAAAAGCACATGTACGTTCGATGACGTGCTAAAATCTCAGTGCTATCTAAGGTTTTCTTTTACCCAAAAAAACATCCAAAAATAGCCATCTTTCAGGCAGTGGCCTCGTGTAAACGTGACCTGAGGTTGGTTGTTGTACAATCCTTTCACTGTGACCAGCAAGTCACACTCTGCCTCCGTTATCCACAGTGTTCCCCAATGTTCAGTACTCTGCCACCTTCTCTTCATTATCCCTTGGACACATTATCCACCAACATGGACTTACTCCGATGACACACAGGTCTACACCTCCACCAAATCCACTACTCTAGCCATCATCACCAGCTGCCTGACTGATGTCAAACTCTGGATGGACACTAATTTTCTAAAGCTCAACAGCAACAAACCATAGCTACTTATTACTAGTCCCAAACCCCTATGACTACCTTCCTCTCCCTCACTCCACCACTCAGATACTTGTCCACTTCTTAATAACTTCAAGACTCGACAACAGCAATAGAGTCCTTCATGGACTTTCCTCTATGCATCTGCAAAAACTACAGTAAATCCCTCCTACCCACCCCATTGGAACTCCTCAAAACAATAGGAACTCTGACTCTCAACCTACCGTCAAACCATTACTCAAAGCTGGCCTATCCATCATAATCCCCTTAAGTTTCAACTACTACTACTATTCCTTGTAAATTGCTATATAATTTTGATGTATTATTATAAGAGAATGGTTCAAATGAATAATTAAAAGCCCTAAATAGTTATAAGATGAATGCAGATGATGAGTGGAGGCTGTAGATGTGAGGACAGGATACGGAGGTATCGTCCTTGCTGAGCCGATGAGGTCGTCCAGACCTCAGGGTTGAGGAAAGACACGGAGGCGCATTTTAAATGCAGTAACCTGCAGTCTGGAGGATCCAACTGCAGACAGAACAAACATTTCATAATTAATATGTTTATGTAGAACTTTAAAGTCTGAACTAACAGGAGCTGCTTGTATTTGACTGTACGCCTGTTACCTGCAGATTTTTGTGGGAGGTGACCCAGTGCCCTCCCACTCCAAGCACACTGATGATGTCATGCTTATGGGGGAGTAATTTAATATCCTCCTCCTCAACTCCGTGGAGACAAACTTTAAAGAAAAAAGGCCTATATTTCATTATTAAAATCATATTTTAAACAAAGACATGGTCATCATCCTGAAGTGTATTTTCAGTTCACCTCCAGAATCCACAACTATATCCACTCCCAGTCCTCCCGTCTCCTCCAGAACCACTGACAGTAGGTCCGATGATCCGTTATGCACCGGAATGACTCTGGCTGTATGAACCAAAACAGAACCACATAAAACACTGAACCACCATGGCTGATTCTACAGTTCAACATTCTCTATATCCTACAGTCCTACCCAAACATTTTGACACAAATGTTTTGATAACATTTGCATCCATTTTCCTACATTATTATTAGATTATAGTCAATTTTAGTATGGAAAAAAAAGGACCAAAAACAGGCAATAAAAAAAGAATAGGAAACTTTTGGCTATACCAGTGAAAAGTTTACCTGCACACAGTATTTGATTCTCTCCACAAGGTGGCAGCAAAATTTACATTTAGCACATTTCCTTCTCTGTGCTTCATACATAAAATAAATATTAGGCATTTTCAACAACTAACTTGTTGAAAATAAAACAAGTGTCAGAAGACATGAACAAAAGGCGCACCATTAGTTTTGTCAGACATTAGCAATCCTGTAGAGAAGCAGGCATACAGGTACATCTGAGAAACATTTGGGTATAACGAAAAACAATATCTTTGCTCCTCATTTCAGAAAATGAAACTCAAATTTTATATAAAGTGAAACATTTCAAGTCTTTATTTGGCATAATTTTGATGACTTGGAAAAATAAAAACTCCAAATTCATTGTTTTGGAAAACTGTAATGTTACATAATGATAATTTCAAAAAAGCTTTTTAGGTATTGAAGATTGTTGACTTGATCAATGTCAATGCCAAAGAAGCTGGTTAGTCACACAGTTCTGTAACTAAGCATATTCATGGAAAGTTAAGTGGAAGGAAAAAGTGGTAGGAAAAGAAGCATCAGCAGCAGGGATAACTGCAGCAAACATCAAAATTACATTAAATAATGGACTGAAACATTTCACTCAGTGTGTAATAAGTCTATGTTAACATAAGAGTTTAACTTTCTAAAAATAAGTAAAAACTATTGAACTATTTTACAAAATTCAAATGTTTTGAGATGTACTTGGAGGGTTTGAAAAGAAAAGACAGAAAAATATCTCACCTACTAAAGGATCCTGAATGCCTAAGGAAAATATGAAGGAGAGGAAAGAAGTGAAGGAAGCAAATGCATAGCTTGAAAGTAAAGCTGATTTGTCGTCAAATCAGCAGTTGACAGCGACAGGAAGCTGAATTAAAAGACAGGAGGTGCGGTCGTCAACGCAGTGGGGGATACAAACCTACGCTGGGCCGAAGCTGCTCCAGGAAGGCCTGTTTCTGTGGCGAGTGTGATGTGGTGAGGACCTTGACTCCGTGGTAACAGGCCAGCTGGACACACATGAGGCCGAAAGGCTTCACAATTACAGGAGATGAGACTGTTACTAAATCATACTGCCCCGACATTGCAGTTCATCCTCAGACTGACTGTACGTACACTGGACCCGTCCATCACCAGGAGTGTTTGTCCAGCTGCCATGTGGGCGTGTGTGTGTAGGGCAGTGTAGGCACAGATGCCGTCACGCAGAGCTCCCGCCGCACACAAAAAGCTGAGCTTCTCTGGCTTTTGAACTGCAGAAAACAAACAAAAATATGCAGTTTTTACTGTGCTTTGTTAAGGTACTCACATCTCAAACATTTTTTTCCTTACATTTTCAATCACTTTAGGATTTTTTTGTGGCTAAACATAAGAAAGCAGATCATTTTAAAGTAGAAGGAAAATAATGCATGGTTACATCATGTTAACACCAAATGCTTTATCAGTCTTGAGCTACTCTATGTGTGTAACATATCAGCTATCATTAGCATTTGTAATTAGCTTACATCATACTGGTGCTATTATGGTTATCAATTTTACCCAACAGGAGTAGCAAACGGAAAAAAAATAAATGTAGATTTTGAAATGCAGAGTGGTATTTAACTGTGTCATAAAGCTTTAACTATGTAAAGTAATATCAGCTAATTCCCCTGTGTCATATCATTTAGTTTATATTATTAATGTTATTTTAAACATACATACATTTTATCATGTTAGTTTGGTGCTTTTGGGGCCCTCTGGTGGGCTTGGACTGGCACTGCATGGTGACATGATTTGAATAATAAATTGAGATTTGTTCCTTGGTCTTCATAATGCTTTTCTCTAACAAACTTTTCAGGCTTTCACAGAATAGCTGGATTTATACAATGATTAAATTGGACTCTATTTACCACTTTGGTGGCTTCTGAAGGCAAATAATTTTAATTAGGGCAACAATGCTAAACAAACATGGTATCCCGTGAAAGCTGGTATAAAACTCTATACCAGCTAATGCTAAAGCGCTATACCAACACAGTATTTAGCGGACACCAACGCTAAAGTGCTTCAAAGTATGAGAATGAATATAAATGACTATTTGAAAAATTCTTAACAGATGATATCCAAACCGTAAACAGTGATGTCCAGCTTTACTCAACTGAAAGTTTGTAAAACAACCAAGTGCTTTAGAATTTATTCAGAAAAAAATATTTAGGGGAAGTTTAGTGTGCTAAACCTTTTCAAAATTAGCAAAAGCGCTAAATAAAAAAAATTTGCTTCACCTACACTGCACATTAGCAGAAGAGTCTGAGTGTTCTTATCCATATGCATTTGATAATAATGCAGTAATTTATGTTGGTCTATCACATAAAATCCAAATAAAAAAGCACTGAAGGTTTTAGCTGTAATGTGACACAATATGAAAAAGTTCAAGGCATGCTAATTCCTTGCAAGGTACTGTTTTATGACAAGCATTGGGATTTCTGGATGTCAATAACAGGTAGACTTTCCTTAATAGTAAATGTTCCATTTACCGACACCCTTTCTCTATCTGGAAGCGCTTGGGTTGTTGTATCTGATGTCTCAGACCAGATGGAGTCTCTGGACTCGAGGTGCTTTCAGTGTTCTGTCAAACAGCCAGCTGAGCTTCACTTTAGATTTTAAAGCACCAAGAGTGCCAGTGAAAGATGGAGGAGGAGCCGTTTCACAACATCCATTTAGCCCACCGACTTTGAACACAGCCAAGAGGACATTATAGCAATTCATGTTTGAGTTACTTTAATGTATAAACTGCCCTCCTCAGCCTGTGTTCTTCTGACTCCCTATATCAGATTTATAGTAAAAATAAAGTTCATTAGTGCATTTACCTAAGTAGTACTCATCTATGTCAATGACTTCACAGAGCCCAGAACAAGGTGAGTCCAGAGGAAGAACTCCTGGAGAATGAAAGGAGGAAAAATTATGACTAAAGAGTAAAATGAAAAAACAAGAACCACAACACTACATAGGAAACTAAAATCAAAATGTAAAATGGCCTGTTTTGTTTTTTTTAATATAATATGCTTTATTGATCCCCATGGGAAAATTACTTATTAGTTGACAAGCTACTCCATCCAAGGTGTTAAGTATTAATAATCCAAATATAACCATTAGCAATAAAAATGTATAAAAACTAAAGTATATAAGCTGAACATGAAAAAGATTTGTGGAAAACTGAATTCTCAGCAAGCAGAACTGGAGCCACAGCAAAGGCATCACAAATATTCAGATGATACAGAATCATTATGAATTAAAGTATTTAATTTCTTCAATTATTTATTTAAACATTTACATAAATAAATGTTATTTTTAGAGGTTTATTGAGAATAAAACAGCTGGTTTAGCTAAACTAGCTGCAGTGCAGACTTTGGGTAGGAGCTAAATGTGGGAGGAGTCAAATACTTGACCATTTCCACATAATCTGTTTTTGATTCCCTTTTAACCCAGTTAACCTCTGACCAAACTGCATTACTTTGACTTAAAATCAGTAGTGATGTACAATACTGCATATTTTAGATCTGATCCGATATGAAGTGAATACAGGGCCAGTATCACCGATCCGATACCATGGTATCGGATTTTACTCCCATTTAATTATTTTTGTTAAAACCTTGCACAGATGATGGACAAAATTTATAGCTGTCTGCAAAATATTTAAATAAGACAGTAACATTATAAACAAACAATAGAAAAACAAAAGTGTGCATTTTTTCCTAAATAAAGTACAAAAAAACCATATGCTATCATTTTCCCTTTTATTCCTCACCCAATTTTAACAGGCCAAGTTTCATTTAAAAGCATTTCTCACCTACAACCTCGTCCTCTGGCTGAAAGAAGGTCACTTTGGGTCCAACTATGGGAAAAAAACACAGAATGAGCAGTTAAATTTGTGGAGAGAAAGCTCCCTCAGAGCACACATATGAGTGTGTTTGTGTATAATGTAAGATTTGCTCAGTAAACACAGTTTGATACCTTGAAGGACGACACCTGCCACCTCTCTGCCAACAGGAATGAAATCCCTCTGGATCCCCACTTCCTGAATCAACTTGAGGAAGACAGATAAGTTACTTTACTGCTCATTAATTCAGCCATTAATGGGCAAAGAGTAACTAAAAAAAACAAAAAATGAAGAAAAACAAAAGTAACTGACATCTCTTAGGCTCCAAAGGGATACTTTTTTGTTTTTCTCCTAATTGATGAATGAAATAATTTCTAAAGTGGTTTTTGTATTTGTTCAGCCTATCTTTACTCAATATTAAATTTGTTTTATGATTAGAAACATTTAAGTATGACAAAAAAGTAAAAACAGAAATCTATATGGGATCAACCACTTTTCACTGTATTTCAGTGAATGAAGTCGGAATGAATGTGTGAGTATTTGGATTTTGTGTTTTTCTCAGTTTATTGAATCTATGTTGCCACGGCTACCCCTTGATTGTTCACAGCTGTCCCTTTTACTCTGATTATGCCCTTGTGTATTTAACCCCACCTGTGTCACCTGCTTCCTGCCAGATCCTTGTCATATGTCATGAGTCTCCAGTTGTGTTTCTTGTTCCAGTCGTGTGTCTCCAGAGCTACCAGTGTCTGAGTTTCCTTGCCTCATTGCTCACTTGTGCTGCCTGGATCTCTGTTCATTATGATCACCATTAAAACCATTATATACTCAACAACCTGGGTCCACCGCATCCATCCTCCACCACCAATACAGCAAATCATGACAGAATCATTCTTATCATGTTATGTTCCCCCCATTTTTCTTTTGCAAAATATGATCCCAAAACACAACATTTAAACTGCATCCCTTGCTCTTAGTCTGGTTTGGAGGCGTGTGCACTTGGAGAGAACAAACATTTATGAACAAGCAAGTTTCCACAAAACTTACAGTAGCTTCTCATTAAGTACTTTATAATTTAGGTTTTTATTTATTTATTTATTTTACCTTGAAGTCCAGAGGGCTGAGTCCACATGCTTTGACCTTCATTCTGACCTGATGGCTGCCTAAAACATCTAGGAGAGTCTGGAGATAAACAGAAACATGCCAGTTAAAGATGCTTGTTGTGATCAGACAATAATAAGATACCCGTTTATCCTACAGTGCCAGTGTGAAGTCTGCATACAGTCACCAGGGGGTGTAAAACTTAATTTGGTGATATTAATCTTTTTTTTCTTTTCACAGATTAAATTGAAATTATACTGCAGCAAACAGAAATTTACTAAATTAAAAATAAATTAGGAGCCATAACTTCAATTTATAGTGATTTTATACACACACAGTTACACCCCACAGTAATATTTGGTTTAATTTTCCTCATCAAGTTGCAGAGAAACCACAACTTTTCATAGACATCAACAAGCTTCTAGTATCAATCAGCAAATGAATAACAAATGCTAGTTTTACAGTTTTAATGGAATAATTTGCATTTAACTTTCTCAACAAATGTGCCAGTAATATTTGTTTTGATTGTTTAGCTTATTCTTTTCACATGATTTTTCACCCAAATGCTCTTTGGGCAAAAAGTTTTTTCCCCTTTATTTTAATGTCTACAATATAAATAAAATGGTGCTTCTTTAAAAAACTATGACACACTTATTTAGTAGCTATTTAACAAACATTTAATTTGCTTTGTGCCTTTAAGCAGTATTTTTGTTGCTGGGGTGAGGGCAAAAATGGCTCTTTGGTTTGTAAAAATTGTAGATCCCTGACCTAGATGAGGATGAACACAGTAATTCTTATTTCATCAAAATCCCTTCCTCTTTTAATGATGCGCCAGCACTACTAGGAGAAAACAACCCCACACCATGATGCTCCCACCACCAGGAACAGGTATTAGAAGGAACAACCGAGGAACGACCAAAGCTTTTTAGGGCGCTGAGGTCTGGATTATTAATAATGTATGAATTTAAAGCCCAACTCACCGTTTCCTGAATAACAAACTTGAGCTCAGCGTCGCCATCTGCAGCTCGGCCGTATAAACCTTTCATGTCGCCCCGATTTTAATTCATGAACAGAAACGTCGATCAAAACCCTCCAGCTTTATCTAAATCAGAAGGAGAAAACACAGGCGTTGGTTTTCAGGTCCTGTTTGATTTGATCAGCTGACCTCTTCTTCTATTGCGGTGACAAACTAACGCAATGACAACATCTCCCTCTGCCGGAGAACGCAACACGTACAATTTATTGATGCATTTTAAACTTTCAGGAACCTTTAGTAAACTATTAATAAACCTCAAAAATATTTCCCACAGTTTTGAAACTGTAGAATTAAATATTTTTATACAATTCGAACCTTTCCATAATGTACATAGTAAAGATAGACAATTTCCACCCCAGCTTTAAACTGCATCCTAGTCTAAAGGGATGCAGTTTAAAGCATGCAAGTGACATTTGGCTGCAGATCATCACATGTGTGAATCAGAAGATGGACTAACTTCAACCACACTACCTCAACATTATGAATATATTGGTACTCACCAGGCACAGGAAATCAAATGCATTCAATAACTGATCAATGGTGAATGTGACCAATGTGTTGTAATTGTAATAGAACAATTACAAGTCCAGTTATTAAATTCTCTCCACTTTATATTCCAAGTGTCAGTTAATAAATTTGCGAATTTACACAGAATAATCTAACTCGGCGTTTTCTGTATTACATGGTACGTCGTATGTACTGAAACAGGACATTGCAGCTAAAATAGAAATCCGTCAATAAACATTTTCGGTTTCTTATTAGGCCGAAAAATAAACTAAAACTTATCACGCCTTTTTAAAAATTACATTTTGTTTCCATATCCATAAAAAATATATTTTTCTGGGTTTTGTTTAGGAACAACGGACTTAAGAAGCGCTTCTAATCCCTTGTTTTACTATATTTATATGGTACAGGCGAAGCCAAGGCTCTCGCGATATCGCGTAATACCTTCCTAAAACCAAAAATAGACGAAGTCTCGCGATATTTGCATGGCGTTACCCCATTTTCCAGCTGTCCCTCACTCGGTTGGGATTTCTGAACCACGGGAGAATCACCGGAAAGGCTTTTGGTGATAAACCGCCGCATTTTGGGAGAATACATCACAATTTATGGTTACACAGACACACAAAGAGTTACTTTCTAGAGCTTTTAAGGATGGAAGCTGAACTATGAGGTAAGTAGAGACTGTAGAGAGAGGCTGATGTGAAAGAATGTCCCTGAGCTTAGCCTGCATGCTAATTCTACTGATAACGGTCGGTTGGCCAGTTTCTCGTTTACTAAAAGAGGAGTTCACTAGTTTAAACGCTAAATTGTTATATTCGCTATTTTAGGCCGTGTCTGATATATATGTTACGACGAGAACAAGATTGTAACGCGCTCACAGTCATGGAATTAGCCACTATGCTAATGTAAAAATCAGTGCATCTCCTCTGTGACCCCCGTAACACTGATCGGAGTTACTGATGGCTAACCTCTGGCTCGATGATGCTCGGTCCCAATAGTCTCATAAGCTGACCACGTTACCCTATTTAAGAGGGAAAATGTGTGGATTTTTTCAAAAGATATATTGTCTGTACTAATAATGATGTTAGTCTCAGCTGTCAAATCCAAAGAAAGCTCCTAAAACCTTCTTAAAACCAAAAACAGCTATTATAGGGGTTTAAGACCATTTGTGTATCGAACTGAATAGAAAAGAGGAAGGGAGAATCCATTCTGGTACTGTAAACGCTCCCCCCTCACAAGAGAGCTGGGTACACTCCCTTTAAGCCTCACCGATGTGTAACTTCATCAGGTTCATGGGGGATAGGGCTTACAAGGCGGAGTCGGTCAGAGCTGGTCTCCATGGTAACGCGGATGCTGACAGTTCTGTTGAAGGTTGGGGGGCAGGGTGACAGGGTCCCAATCAACTAGACGTGGGACAAAGAGTGGACAATGTGAAGCATTGCTTCACCACTGTTCAAGGATTGCTGTTGATATATATATTTTAAAAATTATAATTATTGCCACACAAAATTAGAAATGCACTGATTAGAACTTTGTAGGTCATTCCTATTTCTCTTTTAAGAATAATAATTTTAGAAGTTGTAAGAATAGCTTTCAAAATATGCTCATATGCATCCTGCTATGAGCAACCATAATATTAAGAGTAGAGGCAATGTCACACTGTGTGTGTGAGGAGCAGTTGCTACAGTGGCTCCTAATGTTTTGCAAAATGAAGAAAAAATTTTCATGTCAAAGGCTCTTCATCATCTTACTTTAACTTTTATATGATTAGAGTAGCTTTCAGAATACATTTATAACACACTTTGCACCTTTATTGAAATGAAGTGAAATGACATCAGATTTATATAGCACTTTTCAACCCTCAAAAGGTTTACATTACGTGTCGTCTTTATTATGTGTAATGAATATCTCCACAGATATTGTAGGAATATCTGTGGAGATATTCCCAGAATTACTGAACTTCCCTGTTCATATCAGATCAGTTCAAAAATACTTATAAATCCTGGAGGAAAATTAAATGGAATTGAAAATTGTAACTCATATTATTCATTCATCCTTAAAGCATCCTTAAAAGTCTTACATTTTAATACCTTAAAATGTCTTAAATTCATTGAAAAAAGAAGTTAGCCTTAAATATGTTAACCACAGGTTTTGAGGACTAGTTAAGCTCATATATTTTATGAAGTTTTATTTTTTCTTGTGGGACTTTACTGTTAGACAAAACTTTTAGTCACATGCAGATGTATTCACTGTGTTCTGTGACTCAAGGGGTTTGTATCTACCTGCTAACTATCTGCTAATAGCTGGCTAGCTCTTTTACTCCATTACGGGTAAGTGCAAATTTATCACCAGTTGGCTGGGCGATGTTTGTCTTGATCATTGGCTCATTTCTGTTGGCAAACCCAATTGATTGATTGATTTGTAGTTTTCTTTTGTACATTTCTGTTGCGATACTCATCTTAAATTTTTCATGGTGATCTTACAATATTTTAATGTTGAGTTGGTGAAACATGCAGAAACCCTGTTATTGTCTTCACAATAATAGCTTTTCCAGAATTGCTGTGATCCATCCACTTTCAGATAAGTCATGTAGAGTGCACTTCATCTAAGGTAAAGGAGCCCGTATAATTATGATTGAAAGCAGTTTTTGGTTATCATCTTGGCAGTGTTGCATTATTGATATAAAATATCTTCACAAGGGCTGGTGACAGCCCATCACGCACATCCTGGCTTAAAAGGGAACTTCATGCCACAGCATGACTGGAAGTGCTTCACAGTGAGGTAGTTTCTTGCTTTTTAATCTGGTATTTTGTATTTTCCTTTGTATAAAGCTGAGGAAAGTCCTTTGGCCAATAAGGGAAAACTCTCTAAACAATGCCTTATTAATTCTTGCTTAACTAAAGTTGTTCTGCAATCATGACAATTGCTCTTCTTTATCTTTTTGAAGTAGTTTTTACATTGTTGTACTGAAATCTGACTTCTTGTGGTTGCTTTGACTTTTCACTGACAGGCTTAGTGAGGCAGTTGAACGACATTTATTGGATTTTAATCCCAATTTTTTTTTACATATATCCATGAATAAAGCCTGAATCGATCAAAGTGTCTTTTTTTTGTGATGTTATCATTTGACAGTGCTAGAGCATGGCAATAATTGACTCGTTATTCTGTAACACATTCCATAATAAATGTGTTTTTCATGAAACTTGAAACATCCAGATTTGCTGATGATTTCTTCCTTTTAATTTTTAAAGAAGAGAAAAAAAATCTGGAATTACATAATTAGTTCTCACATTTCCTTAAGTTAGAATCAAATCAAAATTATTTTCTAATATGAAATTCTCACTTGAAATGATTAGATTTTACATACAAATATATATGTATTTTCTCTTAAATCATGGCTGTATGGTTTCAAGAGACTATCACTGAGACACTGCTGCTAAAAATTGCAACAACAGTAATGTTTGTGACTAATTCCTATTTTATCCACTGATCTTATTTATCACCACAAAATTATGAAAATCAGCCTCTGTCCCCTTTTGCACCATTGTTGCCAACTTTTAGCAATGTTGCAGATCCAACAAAGTTGGCATCGGCCAAAATCAGAATCAGTGGGATCAGTTGGAAACGGTGGTCAAATTAGGCTTTTAAAGATCGATGATTGGCCACAGAGCTGCCAATTATTGATAGCTGTTCTGCACCCTTATAAAGTGCAGAATAGTTACTAAAAGATAGAAGCCATGATGAAGCAATCCAGATTGCTTTATATCTTTAAATCTTTTTCTTTTTTTTTATTTTTCCAAAATCTCTTTCTCTTTCTTACTGTTTTTTCAATGTCACATGCTGTTTTTATTTTGTTTTTTAATTATGTAAAGCACTTTGAAATGCCTTGCTGCTGAAATGTGCTATACAAATACAATTTGATTGATTGATTGATAATGAATCAAAAAGGAAAAAAGTTTTCATCCTTGCAAACTTTCACAAACGCCTCTGAGTGTTTTAAACATACCAAAGCCCAAGGTGGCACAGTATAGCACAAAGCTAAAACCTATGTCAGCCAGTCAGATTTGTCCTAAACAGCTATCACTTCCTGTTAATAGGGATGCTCCGATCAGGTTTTCTGCTGCCGATACTGATCACCAGAGGCTGATCTCTGCCGATCACTGATTTTTGCCGATCACCTGGATTGACTGTTAATTTTTTGCTTTAGGTATAAATGCTACTATGTGAGCTGACAATTAAAAAATTATCTGGCCTAATTTAGGCATAAAACATGCAAAATACTTGAAGGCATAATACAGCGGCTATTCAGTCAAAAGAACAACTGAAAAACCTGCAATCAGTAAAATAATATTTAACAGTAAGG
>NW_015116586.1:0-711 GCF_001443285.1 Poecilia latipinna | reverse complement strand
CAATAAAGGGCTGCACAGCAATTAGACCAGTGTTTTTCAACCACTGTTCCGCGGCACACTAGTGTGCCGTGAGTGATCGTCAGGTGTGCCGTGGAAATTATTCAATTTCACCTACGGTACTGTATTTTCCGGTCTATAAGCTGCTACATTTTTCCTAAACTGAACCATGCGGATTGTAGCCCGGTGCGGCTTTTCTGTGTATTTTTCTTCAACCACCAGGGGGCTCTCTAACAGGAAGTGAATAATTAGAAGTCAAAATTGTAAATCAAAGAAGAACGCGTTAATTTTCATTTAGAACAACCACATGCTAGCAGCAGGCACGACGGAGAAATGTTTTCAAACTCATATGATGCAGCTTTTAAGTTGAGGACTGTCGGTCTGGCACTACAGGAGGGAAATAAAGCCGCTGCACTTAAGCTTGGTGTGAACAAAACCATGGTTAGTAGTGGCTAGCGGCGTAATCATGTATTTTTTTAACCACTAGATGGCAGTAGGTACAGAGCATTTTACATTAAAACAAGAGAATTAGTGATGCATGAATGTTACAGGTAGCGGTGAGAGCATCGTATCTAGCAAGACTGTGACGACGGTGATGGAAAAGACAGTGAAGCTCAGCAGTAGTTAGAAAGAACATGGGTCCATTTCCCACAACATGTCTGTGTGAAGTGAGACAGTTGTTTTGTGTTTATTTGATTCCTATTCAAGACACTT
>NW_015116585.1:32543-33327 GCF_001443285.1 Poecilia latipinna | reverse complement strand
GTCTTTGTCTCCTCCAGCAGTGTTGTGGTACTCGAAGTTGGTCTTGGTCTCGAGACCGGTCTCGGGCTCTGAGGACTCGGCATTTTATTTCAAGACCAGTCGAGACCGCAACTGTTAAAATATCACTAAACATACAGTACACTATATAGTTTATTTGTTAACATCTTTGTTTTCAGTGGATGCAAAACGCACCAATTAAAATTCAAGCAACTACGTGTTTCTGTTACTCCCCCCTCCCCTCCCCACCTTTCACTCGCGCGGCGCTCCAGGACATGCGCAGTGGTTTCCTCTCAGCGGCAGAAAATGTTTGTCTAATCATCAGTAATAGAATAGCGCTGCATAAATAGTAAGAAATCCGATGGCCATAGCTAACTCAGCAGCGCTTTGCTTTCACAGGCGGTGGGGACAACGTCTAACTTTTTTCGTCACTTAGAAAAGAAGCTAAAAGAAGGTAAGCTCCGTTAACGTGATGTTAGCAAAGCTAGCTGTACAGAGACAAATAAGTATTGTGATGAAAAATGTTATCACTCACTGTGCTGAATTATTGTGCGGAGGTGTAGACTGACTTGTCGCATATATGGGACAACGCTATGTCCAAAAGTCTGCAATATAGTGATGCGACATTCAGGAACAGTACGATTCATCTGTTCGTCTCATTATATATTAGATAGGACTGGAGTGTCACTCACTGAGAGCCGTTGTTCTATCAGATAGCCATACGCTGTCAGGTTAGCATACATGCATTAAGAAATCCAACCGTCAGAAGAGTTGTCAGTTCACCATA
>NW_015116585.1:23405-27365 GCF_001443285.1 Poecilia latipinna | reverse complement strand
AAAATAACAAATCTTTCTTCATTTCTTCAATACAAGCTCAGAGGAAAGGTCAAGAGTTCATCCTGATGAATTAATTTTTGAGCTGTGCTGTCATGTTCATTAAGAGTCGTGTCAGAGGTTTGGTCTGATCCTCTCACCTTGTACATCGTGGCAGATCACTTTGGCCAACATCTGGCAGTGGTTGTCGTTCCAGAAGCCATTGTTCCACATCCCGACGCAGCTTTCTGCCCCCAGGTAGTTGTTTGGCTCATTTTCGGCCCAGTTCCTGAACGCAGCTTCTCTGTCCCTGTAGAAGTTGGGGTCAGTAATGGACCACCTCCAGCTGTTCAGGTCCTCAGACAAACCGATCCAGGCTCGCTGCAAGCAACACATCACATCTGAGTGAAAACAGCGCAAAGACTCAGCTTTAACTTTTAACCACAAGAAACTGTGAAAGGACTTGGAACAGCTGTGCGTTTTCAAACGTACATGTTTGAAATCTGAGCTGTCGTAGACCATGGCGTCCAGATCCACCATGCTGGTCAGGAGCGTCACGTCCTCCATGCTGCTGACCGTCACCAGGTCCATGAAGTTCTGTCTGCAGAAACTCTGAGCGTCCGGCCAGGTCATCAACTCATTGACAAAAACAAAGAGGCGTGGAGGGCGAGCCGAGGCGACACACAGCACTGCAGCAAAACACACCAACACTCAGTTCATCTGCAGCTCATTAGCTGATTGTGCAGAGCTGGTTTCAAATCGACCATCTTGGTCCTGAAAGGGAGTAAACTTCATTATTTTCAAATACTCCACTATTTTTTACATTCACAAATATTCAAAAGCATTAAAACAGCTCACTTCATGAATGAATGAAGTACGTTTGCAAAACATTCATTCATTAAAAAAATCAAAAAAATCTAACAAACACAAACAGATGACCCCAAAACCCACCCTAAAGTGATAATAAAAATCAGTTGGCTCCTCAGACAGAGCATAGGATGGAGGCCAACAGCTGCAAACGCATCAGTCAGAGAAACATCATGGAGACACATGAATGCTGCAAACCCAAAATACTAATCCAACAGAAAAACACTGGAAACAACAAAAAATCCCATAAAGACAGAAAACAGCAGCAAAAAGCTGCAAATAAAAACTGCTGCACCCAGAGGAGGCAGAAGCAAAAGAGAGAATTCAATAGCATGTATAAAACTGCCTCCTGACCACCAGGGGGCGTCAGTCACCACACGGACCACAGTACAGACTCCATGTCATGATTTTAACTGGTGTGAATGAGAAAGTTGGAGAAGAAAAGAAAAAGTTTGTGTCTTTTACAATATTACATTTCGGTGTGCTGTGGAGGCGCAGGGGTGAAGCACAACCTACATATGGAGGCCTCAGGCCTCGAGGTGGCCGTCGCAGGTTCGATTCCTGACCTGGCGCCCTTTGCCGCACTTCCCACTTTCCTGTCAACTATCAAATGAAGGCCACTAGAGCCAATAAAACCTTTAAAAACAATATTACAGATCAGCAGCATATTTACAGAGGTAATGTTACACACTCCCTACTCCCCCTAGTGGTCTGGAGGATTCACACTTTTTGGAACAGGTTTGTAGTATTTAACTTTTTGCTTTTTGTTTGCATTATTTTAGTTGATTGTAGGATTTTTTTTTATTTTGATTGCAGCGTTTTCTCGTTTAGTTATTAAGAACTAAACTGACAGCTGAAATGTGTTTCATGACGTGTCGTCGTGTTTATGTCTGAGTGACGCTGCTTTGGGCGTTTCGTCCTGACGCATTACACACTCAACAGGCGGAAGAAAAAGTAGTTCCCATCAACGCTGCTCAGTCTGAGTTTCTTTCTATCTTTCTTTTGTTTAGCTACATTACCTCAAGTGACTGAAGTACTGAAATACTTGGATTTGAGAATTGATCTTATTACATAAAGGTATCAGAAGGCAGAAGCATCAATATTTCAGTATCAATCTGCATATCACTGCTCATCATACTGTAAGCCATTTATTTTAACCACAAGCACAACAAATAAAACAATAATAGTCAAACTTTGAATTTATTTTGTGAAAGTCAAATTTAAACTAACACATCTGGATGTTCCTAACTATTATTATATCATAAAAAGTTATTAAATTTAGCATTTTCTATGTTAATCTTAAAGTCTGAGTTTGTCATAAGTTGTTAATATCAGCAGAGCAATAAAACTTTGAGGTAATTTAGAACTGCAGATACGTGTTTTTGAAAACACCGAGTATATTTTAACAGAGAATGTTTTATATATTCACCTCCTGACCTCACAGTGGTCAAGAGGACCACTGTGAGGTAACTCTAAAAATTATCATTTCAATTTTTAGTTACTTTTTAAAAGCCCATCTAGGGACAAGTGCTGCGAATTAGCTGTTGCTATTGCACCATGATGCAAACATGGGATGATGTTTTATTCAGTTTGTCTATGTCAATGTATGTCTGTCCCTATCAAATAAACTTGAAAATAAATACATAAATAAATAAATAAATAAATAAATAAATAAATAAATAAGAGGAAGCAGGCGAAGCCTTACATGATGCAGCGGTGAGGAAGTGAAGCGCGTCCATCATCTCTGCTGCTGCAGCCTGTCTGCAGACCTGCAGCTGCTTATTGTTGCACTTATGATTCTGTTGTCACGGACATGCAAACCAATGATACAAACTATTTGCATTTTTTGCTGACAATACCTGAAGCATTCATGAAACTTCATACTATTCAAACCAGTGTCATTTACATCCTATTTTACACATCACTCATTTCCCTCAAGACGCTTCAAAGTTACTGAAGAAAAAATGGAAAATATTTCTCCGAACCAGCCTGGTCAGATGTAAAAAGTATTCAACCCCTAAAACTGGAAACGGCTGCTGCAGCTGCCATCAAACCGCCGTTTCCCATCAGAACCCTGGTCGGTTCTGATTGGATGAATTGTTTTAGTTCAGCACAAACTGCCTGTTTCAGGACATTAAACAGTTATTCTGTTGTACTTTGACTACGCCACTTCAGTTTTCTTATTTGTCATGTTTTACTTCAAACACTCAAATCATCTGAGCCTGAGATTCAATTAGTGCCTGATTGATTTAGTTTATTTAATTTATGAGAAGAAAACTCTTCGACGACAAAACAATTAATCCCAAAATGATTCGTACTCCTGTAGATTCAGATCTCAGTATTTTACAATATATTATTATATTACAATAAATAGTAAACTGCTTTGTTCTTCACACAGATTTACACATATGGCACAAAAAGCCATTTTGGATCTGACTCTACTATTTTAATAACTGTACAGAAATATTTCTCATATGTTGTAAATTTAATTCTTGGTGCAACAACGTTTTGCAGTAAATGTTTAAATGTTTTAATCTTAAAAAGAAGGAATTGTCTGGTCTGGAAATAATTTACATGGAGACGAGTTTGATTCACCGGAAGCTGCTATGCCTACAACTGCCACCAGAGGGCAGACGTAGCGCAGTTCATCAATGCGACTGTATTCTGAGCGCGTGGTGATGAGATTATATAAAAACAAAATAAATAACTAAATCCATTGTTTCTGCCTCCTCAGGAGTTTAAAGAAAACGGCAGACAGGAAACGCATCAAGATGTTTGTCAGATCTTTGTGTTAAAATGACTAAAACATATTTTTACATAATATCAAAGAACCAGGTTAGTCAGACTGAAAACTCCTCATTCTGTTCTGTTAAACACAAAGTTTCACAGATTAAATGTGTTTTAACACGAAGCCAAGAGGGTTTTTAAGGAGTGACGCATCAGAAATGTACAAGTCTATGGAGTTAGTTTTGTTTCACAATTATTCAATCAAAAAAAAAAATCATGTCAAACAAAAAAGTAGTATTCAATCAAAAAAAATTGTCAAACAAAAAAGTAGTATTCAATCAAAAAAAATTGTCAAACAAAAAAGTAGTATTCAATCAAAAAAAAATTATG
>NW_015116585.1:16349-17804 GCF_001443285.1 Poecilia latipinna | reverse complement strand
GGCCTGTGGGACTCCAGAAGCAGCTGATCGGTACCGGCAGGCGAAGAGGCATGCGGCTCCGGGGGGTGCTGAGGCAAAAACTTCAGCGTGGGAGGAGTTTTGAGAGGACATGGAGAAAGACTTCCGTATGGCTTCAAGGCGATTCTGGTCCACCATCCGGCGTCTCAGGAGGGGAAGCAGTGCAGCACCAACACTGTCTTTGGTGGGGATGATGTGCTGCTGACCTCAACTCGGAACGTTGTGGGCCGGTGGGTGGAATACTTCGAAGACCTCCTCAATCCCACCAACATGCCTTCCATTGAGGAAGCTGAACATGGGGTCTCTGAGTTGGGCTCTCCAATCTCTGGGGACGAGGTCGCCGAGGAAGTCAAAAAGCTCCTCGGTGGCAGGGCCCCGGGGTGGCAGGGCCCCGGGGTGGCAGGGCCCCGGGGGTGGATAAGATCCGCCCGGAGTGTCATGATCATGTTTCTGTGTATTTATTTTTAGAGTTTTTTGTGTTCAGTTTCCTTCCTGTGTCTTGTCTCTGCGTCTTCCCCGTTGATTGTTTCCCAGGTGTGTCTCATTACCTTGATTACCCCTGTGTGTATTTAGTCCCACCTGTTGGCTGTGTTCTTCGTCGGGTCCTTGTCTAACGCTGTCTTATGTACGTCTGTTTCTGTCTCAGTTGGTCAGTCATATGAGTAGTCATCCTAGTTTTCCAGTTGTACTGTTTAGTCCTGGTTAATTTAGCTCCATGTTCAGTCTTCGTGTCAGTGCTACCGGTAACTAGCCGTGTGTTATGGTTCTCTCACGTGCTGCCTGTCCTGGACTGTTGTATGAGCAACACCATCATTAAATTCATCATATTCTTCATTTTACCTGGGTCTCAGCGTCCTCTCCTCATCACAACCACACCAATCTTGACACAGAGTTCCTTAAGGCTCTGGATGTTGTAGGGTGTTGGCTGATGCGACTCTGCAGTATCACATGGACATCGGGGGCAGTTCCCCTGGATTGGCAGACTGGGGTGGAGGTCCCCCTGTTCAAAAAGGGGGACCAGAGGGTGTGCTCCAATTACAGGGGGTCACACTCTTAAGCCTCCCTGGTAAGGTCTATTCAGGGGTCCTGGAGAGGAGGGTCCGTCGGATAGTCGAACCTCGGATTCAGGAAGAGCAGTGTGGTTTTCGTCCTGGTCGTGGAACACTGGACCAGCTCTACACCCTCAGCAGGGTCCTGGAGGGTGCATGGGAGTTCGCCCAACCAGTCTTTTGTGTTTTGTGGACTTGGAGAAGGCGTTCGACCGTGTCCCCAGGGGGGCCTTGTAGAAGGTTCTCCGCGAGTATGGGGTACCGGGCCCTTTGATACGGGCTGTCAGGTCCCTGTATGACCGGTGTCAGAGTCTGGTCCGGCAGTAAGTTGGGCTCATTTCCGGTGAGAGTTGGACTCCACCAAGGCTGCCCTTTGTCACCGAATCTG
>NW_015116585.1:8765-13367 GCF_001443285.1 Poecilia latipinna | reverse complement strand
AATGTCGCATGGATATCGGGGGCAGCTCCCCTGGATTGGCAGACCGGGGTGGTGGTCCCCCTGTTCAAAAAGGGGGACCAGAGGGTGTGCTCCAATTACAGGGGGTCACACTCTTAAGCCTCCCTGGTAAGGTCTATTCAGGGGTCCTGGAGAGGAGGGTCCGTCGGATAGTCGAACCTCGGATTCAGGAAGAGCAGTGTGGTTTTCGTCCTGGTCGTGGAACACTGGACCAGCTCTACACCCTCAGCAGGGTCCTGGAGGGTTCTGGGAGTTCGCCCAACCGGTCTACATGTGTTTTGTGGACTTGGAGGGCCACAATGGGGTACCGGAGTATGGGGTACTGGGCCCTTTGATACGGGCTGTCAGGTCCCTGTATGACCGGTGTCAGAGTCTGGTCCACATTGCCGGCAGTAAGTTGGGCTCGCTTCCCGTAGAGTTGGACTCTGCCAAGAGTCACCGACTCTGTTCAGTACTTTCATGGACAGAATCTCTGACCAGCCGAGGTGTTGAGGGGATCCGTTTTGGTGGCCTTAGGATCGCATCTCTGCTTTTTGCGGATGATGTGGTCCTGTTGGCTTCATCAGGTCGTGATCTGCAGCTATCGCTGGAGCGGTTTGCAGCCCAGTGTGAAGCGGCCGGGATGAGGCTCAGTGCCTCCAAATCCGAGGCCATGGTCTTGAACCAGAAAAGGGTAGAGTGCCTTCGCTGGGCCAGGGGGGGTTGTCCTGCCTCAAGTGGAGGAGTTTAAGTATCTGGGGATCTTGTTCATGAATGAGGGAAGAAGGGAGCGGGAGATCAACAGGCGGATTGGTGCAGCGTCTGCCGTGAAGACACTGCTTTGATGTTACCATGGAAATGCAGAGACAGATTCACTCAATAAATTTTCATTTAATCTAAAGTTTATCATCTTTTCTCAAAGAAATAAAACGACATGACAAAAAATGTTTCATGCAATAGATTTATTTGAAATTAGATTTTATCCTTGTATCCTCCAGCAGCGACGCCATCGAGGCCTGACATCCTGGAGGAAGTGACATCACCAGTGAGAAGGTCACATGGTCATGTTGGATTTCTCAGGAAGAGGAAGGAGGAGTTAGGGTTTTTTGGCACAGATGAAGAAACTACTTGTGGTGCAGGGTTCATCGTTTATGTACAGAGCTGATCCTGAAAAGAAATAAAAAAATAATATCAGGAAAATATTTCAGCAGCAGGTGAATCTGTTTGGGATCCTAAGATTTATTAAAATCAACTGAACTGTAATTAATAAATATACTAAAAAATATAAACCCCCCATGTCAAATAAGACTTTTATGAGCATATTTAAATAATATATAGAGAAACTCAAACTATATTTTCAGTAATAACTGATCTTCCTATCAGCATTGATAACTTCGTGGTTCGGCCATTTGTAGCAGATCAACAGTCCTTTGAACATGATAAGGGGTCGGGTTGAGGAATTTGATTTTGACCCAGTTGGCTTCCCGTAGGCGGTTACGGACAGTCTGAGTTGTGATGCGTCTGTTGTTCAGACCGATAGTCTCAGCTGTGTGTCGCTGCTCTTAGCCGAGCCGGATGTGGCGATCTTGTGCTGGAGCGGTCACACGTGGCTGCCGAAGATGAGGAGGATCTGCAGTGGAGCCAGTCTGTTGGAACCAACTCTAAAACTCTTAAATGTCCGATAACGGACACTGAGCCGTGCAGCTGCTGCTCGGGTGGACGTCCCTGCATCCAACATGGCGATGACACGCTCCTGCATAACTGAGGCTTCATGACTCGTGACAAAATGTGGCATTTTGGGGCCTTTCATGGCCTTGTTGTTGCTCATTTTGTCTGGTCACCCAGTGGACCCTGAGTATTGCTCACTGACAGCAAGATGGATTCAAAATTATACACAAATCAGAGAAATATTACTTTTGTACAATAAAATGTCAGCAAATGCAGCAAATGCTCATTTACAGTTAACTCTCCATGGCAACAATATCTGACATGCGGTGTTTATATTTTTGTTCAGTATATTTGCTGCGAAGCTTCATCTTTTTAAGGACATGTTTAAAAGCCCAGAGGCTGATGGGTCATGTTCACCTTTCAGGTTGATCTCCATGCAGTGTTCTTTTCCACCAAGGTTGTTCGGTTCCCCACTGCCCCACTTGGTGTAGTCGAACTTTGACCCGTCACTCCACAGCCACACACCCTCCTGAAACCAAGTGTTTGTTAATCACACATTTTACTATGCATATATTCTAAACCATCCCTGACTACCAAAACATAAAATATAAGGAAAAAAAGAAGAAACCTGACCCGGACAGCATCGTGGCCTCCGACCCAGGTTCTCTGGTACGATCCTTTCTTACTCCTGACCAGGGCCTTGAGGAAGCTGTGCTCACTGCTGCTGTGGATGGAGGCCAGATTTGCACCTAAACTAATGCAATCACTCTGGGAAAAAAAACAAAACAACATTAAAATCGAGCAAAAAAGGCTTAAAATCAATGGACTACAAAACTAAGAAAAGTCCAACTAAAAGAGAAGATGGAGCTCTTTGTCTAGTTTGACTCCTCTGAAGACAAACTTGTAGCGACATTTGATGGCCAGCAGCACATTTTGTTGCTCTGAAAGTCGTTACAATGATCCAGAGATCCAGTCCAGACGGTTCTGCTGGACTTTGTCTCATCAGGCCTCTAATGGCCGAGGTTATCCTGAACTGTCTCTGTAGTTAAGCTGCTACAGACGTAGAGCTGCTGGGGACAAACTGAACACTTCCTCACTCTGCTACAACTCTCCAGTTTTCTCCTTAGAAGCTCCACCTGGTCTGATGTCTGGATGTGGTTCCTTCCTGCAGGGAGTCAGCAGATGAAGCTGCCATCATCCATTCATTCTCCCTCTCCTGATATTAACTTTTTACTTTTCATGAACATAGAAATTACTCCTAGATCAGTCCTTCTGTTTCGTTTCTCTGTTTTTTTCTCAAACCTCCAGACGGCCGTTTGGACTGAGCCAGGTTCTGGTTCTGCTGGAGGTTTCTTCCTGTTAAAGGGAAGTTTTCCTCCCCACTGTCGCTGCATGCATGTTAGATATGAGGGATTACTAATAGTGGTGGGTAGATGAGGCATAGCAAAACTGTATTGATTCTGTGTCTTTCTATTTTGTTATATATTATATATTGTATTATGTCACATCTTCAGTTAAATTGAAAATATATTTGATGTTCTTAAATACAGTCAATAAATAATGTGAACATGAACCATAAAGTGAAAATTTAAGTGAACGTGTTTGGAATGAGGATGTTTGTGGATTGNTTTTGTGGTTTCTTCCACAAATTTTTATTCCAAAAATGAAGTAAACATTACATTTATATGAAGAAATTTATAAAAAGCACCTGAGTGATTTGTAGAATGGCTGCATGTCTGAGTGTATCTGGGACTTCATTCTCATCACTCATGATGCCTCAGCATTAAAAGGTGGATTTATTTAAATAAGACAGTTTAGTCAAATATATGCAACACTTAACCTGCAGAACATGATATGAAAGCAAACTAAGAGTCAGTTTCAGCTGAATTTGGATTCAGATCAAGTAGAAACTGACAAGAACCGGATGAAACAGCAAAAATGAAGACAAATTTATTTCCAATATAAGATCAAAATGGTCCCACACTGAGGGAACCTTTTGTTTGAAGCTGCTCCATAGTTGACACTGTAAAAGATCAAGAATTCGTTTGGCAAATGCTTTTGACAGATTCTCTCCCTTATAAACACAGTTTGGCGTTTAATGTGATTTCGAAACAGTTCCTGTATCGATCACGTGACTTACTGAAACCAATACACGCACCGAAACGGGTTTTGGTCTATGGGCTTGATGCATGCGCCGACGCATCGGTGTTGCCGGATCCATCACTAGTTATAATAAAGTAAACAACAAAACGCATAAAAAGTGAACTTGATCCACTGATGTATAACTAGGATTTATTGAAATGCAGGAGTGACTTGAACTGAATTAACTGTTCTTAGTGTCTTGAAGCAACAGTTGTTGTGAAGTGACGATACTTAAACTGAATTAAATAAAAGCATTCAGATGGAAATTCTAGATTCCAGATTCAGTCCTAAAAAACATGAATGAAATGACAAACTGATTATTTATGAAACAAACGTCTGGTCAGACGGGGCAAAGATGACAAAAAGTGAAATAAATGAAGTGACAGATTTACACAAAGTATGAAATTATTCTTAGTGTTTCCTGAAAGAACTGACTTTTTCATACCTCAGCTGAAGCCCAGTTCATCTGGGAATTATAGAAGTAGAAACACCGATTTCCATACTTAGTCCAACCAGACGGACAAGCAGGAGAAGATCTAGGACTAGAAGGACGACCTGGGAAGAGCAAAGAAGTGCAGCACATACGAAAAAAGAGCTAAACAATGACATTTATTCTCAAAATGAATTTGAGAATAAATTGCTTTCCGTCAGGTTGAAATACTTACGACACACAGCCTGTGGATAGAGAGAGAGAAAACGCAGAGATTAATAAAACCATATGTCACTCAAAAGCTGCTAATCTAGATGAGGATCATCAACATATTTATCCTGCAAGTTAAACTGGATGCACATACT
>NW_015116585.1:0-7033 GCF_001443285.1 Poecilia latipinna | reverse complement strand
TCAAGTAGAAACTGACAAGAACCGGATGAAACAGCAAAAATGAAGACAAATTTATTTCCAATATAAGATCAAAATGGTCCCACACTGAGGGAACCTTTTGTTTGAAGCTGCTCCATAGTTGACACTGTAGAAGATCAAGAATTTGTTTGGCAAATGCTTTTGACAGATTCTCTCCCTTATAAACACAGTTTGGCGTTTAATGTGATTTCGAAACAGTTCCTGTATCGATCACGTGACTTACTGAAACCAATACACGCACCGAAACGGGTTTTGGTCTATGGGCTTGATGCATGCGCCGACGCATCGGTGTTGCCGGATCCATCACTAGTTATAATAAAGTAAACAACAAAACGCATAAAAAGTGAACTTGATCCACTGATGTATAACTAGGATTTATTGAAATGCAGGAGTGACTTGAACTGAATTAACTGTTCTTAGTGTCTTGAAGCAACAGTTGTTGTGAAGTGACGATACTTAAACTGAATTAAATAAAAGCATTCAGATGGAAATTCTAGATTCCAGATTCAGTCCTAAAAAACATGAATGAAATGACAAACTGATTATTTATGAAACAAACGTCTGGTCAGACGGGGCAAAGATGACAAAAAGTGAAAAAAAGTGACAGATTTACAACACACAAAACATTAACTGGTTTTTGCCCTGTTGTTTGTGACTGTACCTCAGCAGAAGCCCAGTCCTTCTGAGTATCCTGGAAGAGGAAACACTGATTTCCATACTTAGACCAGCCAGTCGGACATGGACGATCTGGGAAATGCAAAGAAGTGCAGCAGATCCTAAATAATGACTTTTATTCTCAAAATGAATTTGAAGAAATTATATGTCTTATTAAATGGAACAGAAGACTAGCAGCAAAATCCTTGTTCTTCATAAATAAATGACAATGTATTGAGGGAAAGCTGAGTCGAACATTAAACTTCTCTTATTTAAATCCATCACACAAAGTAAACATTTAAAGCTGTATTTGCTGCAGTGTTAATGTGTAAGGCTCACAGAGCATCAGAACCCAAACGTCTCGGAAACTTTTATTACATCAGATCAATTTTACAAAGCCATAACATGATCTGCACAATCATGGAGACGACAGCTGACTGGACGGATGTCCCTCCACAAGGAGGCAAGACACTAGAGGTCAATGCTAGCTGGTTGTTAGCACAGTGCTAACCAAAGATATTCATAAAAAGCTGAGTGAAAGAAACAAGTGTGATAGGATGAGGCCCATAGCTGCAGGAATTAGAGCAAAAGGAGCCCAGGCCAGGTGCTGAGAGCTTAGAAACTGTCAAGTTTAAAGGTACAAAGTATTAATTACAACTTTAATATTCTGTATATTTTAACTATATTTCATGTATTTGATCAATTTTAAACAAAAACTTCCAGAGGGAGCTTTGAAGAGGCCAAATAGTGAGCTTAGCGATGGTCCTTAAGTTTAAAGTCCTTTTCCTCAGTTTCAGTGGCTGCTGTCTGTCCGAAGCCATTTCTGTTTAAAATATATTTTATCATCAATCAGATGTAATATTCTACTTTTTATAGACACTAAATTTGGGTTTTCATTCTCTGTGAGTCACAATTATCAAATGTAATATGTAGTATTTGTATGTGTAAGAAAATCTATACAATATAATGAGTCTGACTGTCTGACATAAGGGAAATAAAATACTGAACTTTTCACAGCAACTTTATTTTAAATGTGTTTGTAAATGCAGTAAATGTCTCTTCATTCTGTGACTCAAACAGCTTTAAGTCTGAACACCTTCAGCTGCCTCATCTACATTTCCTCAATAATATTTTATAATCTGTTTTTCACTCAGACGAAAAGAAGATGGCAGACTCACGTCGGCTCCGTTCCAGAGTACGCAGCTCAGAGAGACGAGCAAAGCCAAGTAAAGAACTGAGGCCATCTGAGGGAGAATCGTCACAAATAGTCAGATTTTCAGAAAAATAAAATTACAAAGCCTGTCATTTGTATTCACATCCAGCATTGCTAACTAGCCATGGTTTATACTTGTTTTTATCAAATAAATAAAATAAAAAATACAATGTTTGCACATTATGTATTCATAAAACAAGCAAGAAACAAAAAGAACAACCAATAAATTACAATCTTTGAGTTCTCCTCAGTCTAAAATCTGGCCCTGATCACTTAAGGATTTTTAGGTTTTGTTATTTTACAACTTCAAACATCTTTGATTTGATGTTATAGACAAACAGAAAGTAGATTAAATGTGGAAGTGGAGGAAAAATTTTAATTAGTTTTCCTTAAAGAGGATAAAACCCTACTGCATAATATAACCGTTACCTTCTCATTTTGAACTCTCTCAAACCTGAGGAAGCACTAAGGTTTGATGAATTACGTCCAGATTTCTGAAGCAGAAAGGACCAGCCAGCAGAGCGGGCAATGGCTCAGCTAACGAGGCTAACGATGCTAATGAGGCTAGCGATGCTAATGAGGCTAGCGATGCTAATGAGGCTAGCGATGCTAGCGATGCTAATGAGGCTAGCGATGCTAATGAGGCTAGCGATGCTAATGAGGCAGGTGGAACACTGACTGCAATGCATGCTGCGAATTTACCTGAGACATTTTGAGAAATTTCTGGAACATCTTTCAGTCAACTAGAATGATTCATTTGTGATGTTAGACACTTAAACTGACTGAGTCAGGGCAAGAACAAAGCGTCAGTGACCTTGAGTCCAGTGCTAACGTTGTTAGCCAACTCTTTGAGTGGCTTGAAGCTACAAGTTCAGAGCTACAGGAGGAAAACAGGCGGCTGGAGCTGAAACTTCCTGGCAACAAGAGGAGAAATAGGCGCCGAAACAAACAAACTCAGTAAGCTGAAGGTCCACAGCTGACCGTTTTCTGTTCTTAGCTACATAGTCAGAATATTTTAGGCTGTACAGTGGAACGAGGCAGAGCTGACCTTTAGGTGACCTCCTATTTGCCCTAGCAACTGAAACTCTTGTTGCTGTGGACCACAGCAGCAGGGAGATGCTGGACTTTGGTAGAAGTTTATTTTTGATCACAAGTCATCAACAAGTTATGCTGATGCCTTGCTTTTCTGTTTCTGACCTGCTGAAGTCAAAACTCCAGATATAAAATCATTTTGGAAAAATATCTGGGTATAAAAACATAAAATAAAAGCAAACAGATTGTTTTTGGTCCAAGTGACCTTTATTTAACAGGAAGCAGAAGAGAAAGCCTGCCTACATATCTAGGTAAATAAGGTCTATAACCCCATTAGGATGCAGCATCAACCACCCTGAAAAAAGTCCTCACATCTATAGGAAAGTCACATATTTTCATATTTGCTCAGGTTTTTTGTGTCTTTCCTTTGAGACAAATGAAGAAACTTCCTGACTGACAAATCGCTGCATCGTTGCTAAAGACGAGCGTGAGCCCCCTTAGAAATTGTTGTTCATATTCAGTATCTGATGAAATGACAAAGGGTCTATTTGAATGTTAAAATATATAAAGCATTGAGATAAAGAAGAAGAGCTCCAACGTTACCGTTCTTTGGGTTGTGAGCAGTGAAGTGCGTCTCAGCATCAGTACCTGGTACCAGGATGTTCAGGGATGGGAGCGCAGCCTTTAAATACCCTCACTGGGTGGTGTGACCATCATATGTCAACACCATCAGGTCAAATGGTTAATATTTCCACAGTCTACATTTCATGAGCAAATACAAAGGTATCAGCTAAGATGATGAAACTCCCACAAGCTGCTGCTGATGGACGTCTGATGTAACTTCTGTTTTACACACAGACAGAAATGATTGGTCTGGTCTTAATGATGAATTAATGCCACTGCAGGCTTTATAAAATATAAATCCATGACATGCCAACCACTGACTGACCAGGTTTGTTGGCGTCTCCAGGCCGTTTATGTTCTGATGTATCTGCAGACATTTCTGTGAAATCTCCCCATCTATAAAATTTACTGTCTGTAGAGTCAGAATGTGAGGTTTGTTCACCTGTTTCACCCTGACCAGATCAACAGATCAGAAAAAGGTTCAACAGGCAGATGACTGCAGAGCAGCAGGACTTCTCTCTTCATAAGAAGTCGAGTCTTTCCAATTATTGTTTGTTTAAAAAGTAAAGCATTAGATTTTTTTGGTCTGTTTAAAAAGCCTTTCTGTGGGTGGAAACTCACCATTTTGATATTGGTAATTATAAAATGATCTGTCAATGCTGTAACTGATGAAAATAGAAAATCAACTAATCAATGACTATTGATTTCTAATTTAGTCCAAAATGAATAAAACATTGTTTTCCAAAAATATCATCTTGTGCATTGTGAAGTGGTTATTTGGAATATATAGGATCTATTTTATCCAGCTGATTAGTGCGGTGTAATATGCTGACGCCATCAGATCATGTTTCTGTTTGCCTGAGGCGAGCCGATCCTCACAGGAACCTGGGTGTGAGCTTCACTCAACAGATCATCTGACATCCAGAGATCAGGTTTCATCCAGAAACGTTTCTCCAGAACCGACAATGTCTACAGCCAGCTTCCTGTTTTCTTCAAGTCCAATTTATTTATACATTTAAAACACAAGTTTAACCAAAGTGCTGCGCAGACATAAGATGAGCAAGAAACATTAATAAAATAGAGCAAAGATCATGTCAGCTGACACCAACCACTGATCATTTTGAAGACATAAATATATATTACAGACTTTATTCCAATTATATTCTAACTGCCCAAAGAAGAAATTAAATTGACAGAAATTACAATTTACAAAATATAACATGAATGGCAACAACAATGAGTTTACATATCAGTCACTTTAACAGGCTCTGCTAAATGTAGGATCACCATCAGCAAAGTGACTATTAGTTAATGACTTCATCACTGAGCCTAATATTGATGTTAGTTGGATGACAATAAGGAAATCCATCTCTGTCCTGGGGTGTCCTGTTGACCCAGAGGTGGCAGACAGGAGGACTAAGCTGGAGTACCCGCCCCCCCATGCCGCCCTCTCTGACAGCACTGAGCAGCTCCTTCAGTGTCCGGCTGCGGCTCCCTAAGAAGCAAAGATACTGCAGGTGTTTCCTTCTGGCCGCCTCAGACTGTCCAACACCTGCTGCTCTCAGTAGGTCACTGCTCTCTACTAATGAACCTGTTTGTTTTACTCACTTATCAATGGTAAAGTGCTCAACTGTGTATAATATCAAAATTCACCATGTATAACATAACTTGCCTATCTGTCACTATGTGCAATATGACTTACATTACTATTTCATTTATTATTTATTTTAATCTATGTGTAACATCACCTATCTACCTACCTTAACATATACACCTGGAATTTACTTATTTTTATATTTCATACTATATTGTTTCAGTATTTCTATATTCACTTGTATTTTTTTTTATATATAGATTTTTTATATTTTTATATTGATTCTGCTCTGTCCTCAGTACTGCTGTAACAATGCACATATCCCCACTGTGGGATTAATAAAGAAATATCTCATCTTATCTTATCTTATCTTATCTTATCTTATCTTATAATTATCTGTACTGATTTAATCACCTAATTACAAATTTTCAAGTGAGACTAAGATCATGAAACAGGAGGAGGGGTTGCTACAATAATTCAAGAGTCACTGAACTGAAAGTTTTCTGGGAAAATTTGACTCTTGAATATCTGAGAATTAAAGTAAAAACCCATAAACAAACTTTGACTCTTATACAAAACTCTTCAAATATGTGGAAACTTTCTTCATTGACTTTAATGAGCTTTTATCTGTTATAGGCATTGATTATGAGTATTTAATGATAGTGGGAGATTTAGGGCCTGAAGACGGAGGGGAAAAGTGACGTGATATTCTTGAACATGTTGGATTAAATCAGCATGTTACACAGCCAACACACTCCAGGACACACTGGACCTGATTGTCAGTAAGAGTGGGAATGTTTCCAGTGTCTCTGTAACTGATGTCGGCCTGTCTGATCATTTCTACCTTTGAAAGTGAAAACAGCTGTTATAAAATATTCTGTAGGACAACAGCAGAAACTTTTAATCAGATCTACTTTCATGGCGCCTCTAAGCTGTAACCATGGCGATGAGCTGGTCGATAACTTCCATTCTTTGATTGATTGATTGATTGATTGATTGATTGATTGATTGATCCTGTGTGTCAGCAGTGATCTGATCAGCCTCCAAGTTTCCTTCATGTCTTGTGAGGTCAGTTTGTGCTGGAGTTATTTTTGTTACTCCCTCAGTTAAAGTCTGTTATGTTGCCCTTTGTTGGCCTTAATTTATGGTTTTGTGAAACGTTTGATTTCTTTGTAATAAATGAAGAATCTTTTTTGAAATCAGTTTCTCTCTGGCTGGTCTGTGAAAATAGATGATCTTTGATTTCAGAGGTGGGTTGTACTTTGCAGACTCCAGGAGTAAAGAGGGGCAGACAGCTGGTTAGGTGTTAACCCTTTCAGAACAGGAAGTTAGTTGGGAACCAAGTTCACTTGGTTTGGTAAAAGTTAAACCTCAGTGAAGAAAGTTGGAGGGAAGAAGTTCAGCACAACGAAGGCTGAACTGGGGCCTCTGCACATGTAGAGGTCACATTGATCTAAACACAATCAGAAATGGTTTCACAGTGTAGGACTGACTTAGAGCTGCACAAGTCAGATACACAAGTCAAAAATCTACAGTTTATATCTTCAGATTCTGTAAAAGACTTTAAAATATCTTCCAAACTTTACAAGCTGCCACTGAAACATCTTAGCTTAAACCTGGAGGCTCAGGCATCATGATGGGATGAATGATGGTTTCATGTTTTCACTGCTTTGACGTTACCATGGAGATTCAGAGACAGTTACTCAATAAACTGTCTTAATTTAAAGTTTATCATCTTTTCCCAAAGAAATAAAACGATATGACAATAAATGTTTATTCATATGACAGATTTATTTATCCTTGTATCTTCCAGCAGCGACGCCATCGAGGAAGTGACATCACCAGTGAGAAGGTCACATGGTCATGTTGGATTTCTCAGGAAGAGGAAGGAGGAGTTA
>NW_015116584.1:31780-33387 GCF_001443285.1 Poecilia latipinna | reverse complement strand
TTGTGAAGCTCTACTTAGATTCTTGCAATTTTTTGACTGGTCTTAAGATTTTGATCAGGAGTGTATATTATTTTCTGCTTTGCCAAGTCTGGGGATTATGATGAGTTGCAATAAAATGCTTTAAAATCAATAATGATTCTGTAAATGGTTAAGGAACACTTGTGAAACTTATTTCTTACAAATTTACATATTTAAAAATGTATAAGTAGTGAAAGAAAATTATATTTAAACCTGAAACAAATAGAAAGGAATGTATGACAAAATATTAAAAAAAAAAACATTTTCTGATGGTGACCAGCAGCTTGACGAAGAGGAAACAATAAAACATTTATCTTTTATTAATATGTGTTTTTCTGTATGGGAGAACATGGAGGGCTCCCTATGTGCCAGGCCTTCACTCAACACAACATCCGCACATTCTCACAACATTGGCATCCCACATTATTACTGATGAGACCTCTGGCAATGCTCACTCACCACCTGAGCTTCCTTTACAAATGAGCAGAAAACTTTGTCCATATTCCACTAATATAGAAAAAAACAAACAGAAAAGAAAAACAATTTTGCCTTTGAGGTGTTTCCAATTGATGAGAAATGCAACAAAAATCACACATGAATAAGTCATTAAAAACAAACTATGGCATCATCCTCCAACAACATCTTATCTTCTCCTTTATCCAGATGTTACTCATATGATAGAAATGTGTTTCCATTGCAGTTTTCCAAAAATAAACCAATTTTGATACAACCAAAAAAACCACCTCACCCTATCACATTGAAAAACATTTTATTTTCTTTTGTTTTTCTTCAAAATTGCCATGTTTCCATGAAGCAAATTTATTTTTGAATTGTCAAATTGTGCAATTATATGGTCAATCGAAACACAGCTACTGTCTCCAAGCTGGCAATTAAGAATGAGGAATGATGAACCAAACAGGCAAAAATTTCTGGCACTTAAACCCAACACACAGAATGCAATAGCGAGAAAAGTAAAAAAAAAATGTCCAATTTCTGGTGTTGCTATCCTACGTGTGAACGTCCATGTGTAAAAGCTCAATATTTAAGCTCAATATTTCATGTTTTCAAATTTCACTGGTTCCTTGACTGGAGAAGGGCAACTGTTGTCTCAATCGCCATACGAAGCAGACTGGATTGCACACCCTGCACGGTTCTATCGTTGTGTGCAAGTTTTCCTTTTCTCAAGTTTAACTGAAATCCTGAATCATTAGTGTGAAAGTCTATATCTTTTGGAATTTTATTGAGTCATCACATTTGTGACACAAGGCTCAATTTGACTCCAAATCCCGTGACCCAAGTCCTCACCTCTGTTAGATTGACATAAATGGCAAAAATTCTACTAGCATATGACCATGAAAATAACGTTTGCTTTAAAACTAGTGGGCTAGGATTAGTAACATTTGTGTGGTGTATGTAATGCATAACTGTGACTGCAAAAGCCATAATGCATTGAAAATTGTGAATCAAATTCTTGTTTTAAAGAGTGATGAAGTAGGAAAGAGCTACTAAAAACATTTGTTTAAACCCAAATTAACGACATTTCTGCTGATGTACACAAACATCTATGAAGATTCTGATTCTTGTGGAAT
>NW_015116584.1:15261-26111 GCF_001443285.1 Poecilia latipinna | reverse complement strand
TTAAGTGGTTAATTCAGTTTTTGTTTGTTTGTGCCAAACATACAAACCTTTAAGAATGTTTCCAGACTGCATCCTCATAGTGCTCTGATTTCTTCTACATATGCTGTCAAAAGCCACCTGACATCTTCCAAGAGCAAATCTGAAACATAGTCACTGCAGAATTCTCAGTGAGTCCTGCAGAATAAATGGGGGCCGCCATATAAATATGTCTAACCCTGTATTGGCCCCTCAGGGCAGAATATATGGGCTGGGAGCACTCTGCAGTGGGATGTGATTCTCCTCTCTAATGCGAGTCCCCTTATAAATCTTTTAGAAAACTGACAATCTAAATGTCAGGCCAACTCTTTTTGTGTTATCTTAAGAATCTTTTTTTCTCCAAACTTTCTCAGTGTGGATGAAAAAGTCTCGTTCCTGTTCTCCTTTTGGCTTTCTGTCTTCCCGCCTCTGCCTGTCCTCTCCTGTATGACACTCCCCAACTCCCTGGGCTGTCTGTCTCCTCTTGCGCCCTTAGCCTCTTTGTCCCTTCCTTCCTCTGAGTGGGAACTACCAATTATGATAATATGAGCCGTGACAGTCTTGACATCTTCTGAAAAGTGGATGACATGGACGTGCACCCCCCGGCCCCCATCCCTTTGCTGTCGGCTGACCAGTCAGATGTGAGACAGTTGGGAACGATCCCAAACACCGTGCACCTAACTGAGGCAGTAATTTCCACCGCAAAGTTGGCATGCTAATTCAAAAGAGAGAGGTTATCTTTTTGTTTTGTTTGTCTTTTCTGAGTGGGAAAAAATTCCAGCAAAGTCACAATAAGTGAAACTGGAGTCTTGAAGATCTAGCAGCTGGACATTTCTGTTGTCCTGGTAGTGAGACAGAGTAAGATCCGACCAAACAGCCTTTAATAATGATGACTTACATAACTCCCATATGATGCAAAGAGAGAGATTAGGTGTATGTGCGTGTGGTTTGGTGTGAGACCTATAGAAGAATGTAAAGCAGCACTAATAGATCACTCTGGGAGCATGGTGGCTCACATTCATCAAACAGCTTTTCTCATTAAGTATTAAAGGCAGACTGATGGAGGCAAAGGGACAGATCGATCCTCAAAGCCAGGGATCTTTAACCTGGATTGCTAGCTGCTCCCTAGACTGGAGAGCAGTGTAAACACACACACACACACACACATATATATATATATGAATTCCAGCAGAGAAAGAAAGAAGCAAGCATGCTAACAGGCCATATTTAGGGGTCTCTCAAAGGTCCAGTAGGAAAGTGCAACCAATCAGAGTAAAAACTGAACATCTACCTTGGGGAGCTCACACACATTCCCTCTGGTTTAGGTAGTTATTTCAACATCACTGCTTTAATTGCTGTGGCCATTCAGAAGTGCTTCCAAGCTAAACTGCTTCTTTGTTTCATCATTATGAAGTTGCAGAAGTGACCAAACCCTGGCCCAGTACAGCTTCTAGATGATTTCATTTGTCTTCAGTAATACTGAATTCCAGACAGAATCTATTTATTTTGCGCACTCTTGACCTGACATTCCTTTGGATCTTTTTTTGCGGTTTGTTTGAGCTGTTCCTCTTGTAGGGTGGAGTAGCTATGGAATATGCGCCTGCAGCGATATGATATACACGAATTTGGTGCACAAGTTTTAAAATTATTACAGACTTTCTATAATCCACAGGTACATACAGACTCAGACATAAATGTGTAGATTCTCAAATATCTACAAAAAAAAATACAAAAGGAATGCTAATGTCTGTCAACTTCATGGGGCCATCTATCTGCTCATAGTAGTTTCTATTTACCAACATTAAAAGGCTGTTGCTAGCAATATTGAATTGACCAATAGTCTTAGTCTTAGTAAGTTAATGAAGTCCAATAAATAAAAGTTCTTATTTTGAGTCACTTTTAAATAATTTCCTACATGCAACAGCTGTAAGCAGGAAATATTAAGAATTTGTCTCCACTTCTCCATGTTTTGGAGTAAAACCCAAACTGCCACACAGGTTGAGGCTGTATGAGTATCAACCAGCTTTGGCAAAATTGCTTGTCATGAAACAATCAAAAAAAAAAATCTGGCGCCTTGGTTTTTGGTTGTTTGCCACAACCGCCAATTCAACCAAAGGCTGTATGACAAACATGAAGCAGTGTTTGGTATCTTTGGGGATATGGTGGTTCCCCTTCTGACAATCTTAAGAATGCTCCAAATATTATGACAGTTCTTAAGATAAGAGATGCAAGATATTCCTGCCACGTGAGGTGCGTCAAGACATGTAGTCCACTCAGAAAGATGTTTGGAGTGCTTTGGAATGGGATATTCAACATGTTTGAATCTGTTGGCATGATACTGCAGGATGTGTGGTATTAGTCTTAGTAAGTTAATGAAGTCCCGAGGACAAATGACAACACGGCCTGTTGAATGTGATGCATAGCCAATCAGAAAGCAAGCTGACAGAAATACAGAGGTAAATTTTTAAAAAAGAAGACAAAATAACTGTCATGGCGCACCAGAAATTCAGACGGACGTCACAGACATTATCTTAGTATCATTTTTTTCTCTGTCAAAACATGGGCCACAAACTGTCTCCATTGCTTCTTCCTAGTTGTCATGATGTGTTGAGGAGAGCGGTGAGAGAGACGCCGGGGAACCCAGGTAGTCATGATGAAGAAGATAATTTAATGTCAAACCAGGAGAAACAACTGAAAATCACTGGCAGCACACGGAACAGGACACAGACGTGAGACGAGGGTGAAACACGACGAGGATCCGACAAGGAACACTGACAACAGGTGGGACTAAATACACTGGGAGGGTGATCACAGGAACGACACACAGCTGGGATCAATCAAGACAACACAGAGACTCAGGGGAAAACAGGACTAGACAGACAGAAACTCGAACTCAAAACACAGAACCTCACACTAGTCTGCCATGTTTGTTTACTCTGAACTTCCATTGGTTCTCCAGAGGATTCACAAAATTTCCTAACCAACATCTGAATGTTGAGTAAAAACGGTTTGTGTGTTGTATTGCTCCTCCCATGTGGGTCGACATCACATACTACACAACCAAACATATCATACCTAAGGTTTTTTTAATTGTCATGTGTGTGGTACCTCAGGTTTTGAAGACCGGCCAACTGGAACCAGAGCCAATCAAAGATTAAGCCATCGGGGGCCTCGAATGAAAGCCTGGATTTTAAGTAAGACCATATATCTAAAACATTTATATTTCCTTATTGAGAAAGAGAATACTGCTCAAGTGAAATTTGACAGTTTCAGCAATGTTTTAATCAAAGGTATTAATCAATCAATCTATCAAGTTTACTTGTATAGCAAATTTCAGCAACAAAGTGCATTACACTTTAAAGTGCATTACATTATAAAAACACAAAAAATACAGTGATAGAAACACACTGTCAACAATTGAAGCATTACATTTGTCAAGTGCCATCACATTAATATGTTGATTAATGTTTTATTTATAATGTTTATTAAGCAGCTCTAAACTGGTGTGTTTTTATTCTTGATTTAAAGGAATTCAGTGTTTCGACAGTTTTCTTATTTTTCAGAACTCTGTTCCAGATTCGTGGTGCATGGAAGCTGAATTCGGTTTGGTTCTGGGGATGCAGAGCAGAACCAGAACCACAAGACCAGAGAAGTCTGTAAGACTGTAAGACAACAACAGCAGATCTTTAATGTAATGCGTTAGCAAGTTAACTTCAGAAAATGCAAGCAATAATTTTCATTGATTGTTGTAGTAAATCATTAGTGACTATTCACCAGCCCTGTATAGTCCGCTTGCTTGGGCTTTTACACCCATGCAGTCAAACTCGTCCTTCCTCTCCCAGACTCCTCCAACTCTGTCCTGTAAAAACCATTAGTGATGGTTGATGTTCCAAACAGGAAGAGGGACCCCAAATTAAGTTCTGCTCTGGGCCCCATACAACGCTGGGCCAGCTCTGACTGGAACCATTTTAATTGGCTAAGAAGCAGAAGGGGTTCCTCTGGTTAATGAGCATTTCTATTCTGCCACCTCAACCTTTTTAATTTCTGGTCTGGGCAGCGGAATGATAAATATGTTCTTGAAGTCTGAACTCAGTAAACCTGCTTTCTGTGCAACTCACTCCTTTTTCTTACACACACACACACACACACACACACACACACACACACACACACACACACACACACACACACACACACACACACCCTGACTAGAAGCACTCTGATGGAGGTGATTTGTTGTTGCCTTCAGGCTCTCAGGAAGTAACTCCTGCTCCACTTTTGTTTTCTACTTTGCACTGCAGTGAATTACCTGCTGCTGTTGGTTTTGATATGTTCGCATTCAGCCTAATCTCTCTTTGTGTTTATTTATGATATGGATGTTTACTAAATCAGCAGTGCTGCTTTCATCTTCTATCTAATAATGTCCCTGTCTTGTGCCTCCCCTCATTACCCAGAGACAGAACCCTGTACTGCCTTCAGGATGTTCTGGATGACCTAGATGTCTGCAGATACTGAAAAAATAACAGCAGAGAAACTATGAAATTTTGCAGATTAATCTCCACACACTTTTGAAGATAATAAAAAAGAATAAGAAAGATGGGGCCCAATATTCGGAAGCCTAGATTTGAAAATGAGCAATGTTGGTGTTTAGACTGAGAAGACTAGTTGGTAATGGAAAGACCTTAAGAAAGTAAAGGAAATTTCACAATGAGACTTGGAGACATGGGAGGATGGTGGACTAAATTGATATAAATGTACACAGAGAAAAAGTGGATCGTTCATGGAAAATCAATGAGAAGTAGAACTTAATTTGAAGTTGAGTTTATTTTGGGGCTGTTTTTACTATGTGCGTCCTCCTGAAGCTAGCTAGCTAACTCCATTTAAACCATATGGAGCTTACTGTAGAAACTAGGCACATATTAACTGCATTCACACCAAACCTGTACAGTCCGCTTTAATTGAACTCTAGTTCATTTACCCAGAATGTCTGATTTGATTGGGGAGGTGTGAATGTGTAATCTAACTCTCAAAGATTTGATCTCTGGTGCATCTACAAACTTCGGTCTCGGTTCGGTTGAAGTGAACACTGGTGCAGTTCAAGTGCATATGTCAAGCAGACTGGAGCCCGTTCCAAAAACAGGAAGTGGGCAACAGTGCAGGGCATTCTGGGTAAATACAACAAACGTGCAAGTCTAGCACTAGCAGTGGTCTTTTACCAAAGACAAAAGAGAAATCCTACAACCGTTAAAATCTGATGCTGCTTCATTTTGTTTAAAGGTTGTAAATCAGAAAGTTGCTGCTGGAGGCTTCCCCCTGCAACGGTCATAATCCACCGTAAGGTCAAGCACTCTGTACGTGACTGATCACAATCCGCAGTTTGTTTCTCCGACAGAACTTTTTCCAGAAACTTTCGGCCATGTCCACATGCATTTTGATGAATTCCAGTCTCTGTTTATCCACCAACAGTGAAACCTTCCTGGGTCTTCTTCCATCAGGATTCAAAATGTGACGGATGATGCAATGAGAAAAGTTATGTACCTTGACCTCTGAGTTCAGCCTGAATGGTTTCCTTGACTAATTTGCTGCCATCCACAGGGTACATCTGATTGACCTGGGGTTGCATTTCGTACTGCATTCAGGTAATGGGAGGCTGGCTGCAGCCTAATGAACCCACTGCCTTTTTATTAACATCGTGGTCACAGGAACATGAACAGCAGATAGTTTTGAAGTGCTTTTTCTTCAACATAGAGCCATTTTAAACAAATTGTTTATTTCTCATAAATATATGTAAGGAGGACTCCTTGTAAATATTTCAGATTATCTTAGGGTCATATTAAATTGTAAGATTTGCTTGACTAAAAACTCTCTGGCTCTTGTTTTTTTTTTTTTTTCTTTACATTCTTCATACAATGACAGAGTGAAGAGCAGACTTGATACAAAAGAAATAAAATGCCAAAAGGCTGCAAGCAAAACACAGAAATCATGAAGGCCTGTTTTCTTGTGATAATGTTGTAAACAAGGTGATAAAACTGTTAGCTCACCCAGAAGAAAATAAGAGAAACTTGTAGTGCTGATTGAATGAAAGAAAGAAGAGCTTCGGGCTGACTAGTATGAATGTGGAGTGCTTGGAGGAGTGCTTCAGTTTGTTTATAGGCAATGAACTGAAGCCTATAAAAATAAAACCGCCCTACCTACAGTGAAACGCTGTGGAGTTTCTGTTATCTCGTGCAGTTTATCAACTTCTGTTGGTACAGGACACCGTAAATCAGGAATCCTCAATACAAATCTTAAACGGTCGTAAAGAACTTATTTAATGAGATAAAGGCCTGTTTAATATAGTCTTTCATCCCATACACCATTGAAGAGTTATGCCTCTTCAATGAAATTATCCCTTTCATTAAAGAGGCAGTATTATGTAAATTAGACTTTGTTCACCTTTACAACTTGTTATAGTGTTATGTCCCTCATCAAAAACACACCTGGGGTGTTGCTTTGAGTCTTTCATCCATGTTTGAGAAATCTTTTAAACTCCATGGCAACCATTCTGCTCTGCAAAACACCTGGGTGGACCTAACTCCGCCTTTAAGACGCAGCTCCGCTTCAGAGCTACAATTAGCAAACACCTGGTGGAACTGCACATCTGAGTTCATTATAGGAGATACTTCTCTGTGAAAGAGCGGTAAAAAGGTTATTAAAGAGTTAATAGAGGAGCCTTGGTGTGATGGCTTACTGAAGGCGGAGTTTCAGAAAGAGCAGGAGTTTAAAAAAAAAAAAAAGAGAGATTCAAGCGCCCCCAGGAGGAAAGTGGAGTGCCACAATTTGCTGACAGCTGACGTAAGCTGCTTGTGTGGGGGAAGAAAAAAAGTTTGAAATAGTAGTAAATAGATTCATAAACACAAAAACAATTATAATATATCTATAAGTTAATATGTTAGTTTATAAACTCACAAAGTTCCAGTTGAATATAGCTCTTCCTCATTAATTACCATTTTTTATTTAGCTCAGTTAACAAAAATGAATCAGTTTCATCTACTTCATTCGTTCAATCTACCAAAATAAATGAAATTCAAGCCAATTTATCGGCCAACTAATGAATTAGTGCACCTGCATATTTTATTGTTTCTTTGGTGACATTGACTTGATATTAATTTTCACATTGTGTCCTTGAGGCGCTGTGCCACTGAATAAACTTTATCACCACTACTATCATTATCATCCAGTAAAAGCAGGTGTTTAATTCTTTATTCTATCTTCAGATCTACGCTGTTTTTAAGTCTTTTGATAAAGAAATATGATTTATTGCAAAGCTACCTTCTCAAGGATGTGACATTTTCCCACTGTGTGACAGCGGAGGGGAGGGGGATTGTTTTATAAAGTTCACGAGAGTGCAAACCGCTTGTCTTCATTTCAAAGAGAACAGCTCCTGCAGAGTGGCCTTTGGAGGAAGGCAGATGCTACATAATCTGGACACACACGCACACACACCCACACACACGCAAGCACACAGAGCCAAAATGGTTTAAATACCAATGCCAGAGACACAAAAAATGGTGCTGGATAAATGATGATGTTGAAGCCAAATGCAGACGCACACACAATACGGTACAGTTCATAAATCAGATCCATGGACGGGAATGGTCCACACACACACACACGCACGCATGCACGCACACACACACACACACACTCCCTCCCTCTCTCAGTCAGGCACATGTAGCGTTTATAAACGATTATTGTTCTTTTGAGAGCCTAGTTTCCAGAGTTATAGCTCCACCTGGACTCCCGGTCCTACAATCTGTGCTTACACACACACAGTTGACCTGAGTGCACACACAGGCAAACGTGCAACAACCGGGCACATTAGTGTGCCACAAACACACAAGTCCCCAACCAGGGTTGTGTATCAGACCGTCTGGGTGAGTGTGTGGTCGGCGAGTGAAGGCAGCCTCTCGGTCTGTGTCCTCCGCTGCAGGAAGCCTCCCCCACATTCTGCCAGCAGGCGCTCCACAACTGGGAAGCCAATATTAACAACCTTGGGGCTCCTGTGGATGAAAGGCGTTCTGAAGAACTGAAGGGGTGTAAGAAGTCGCTGCCGGTTTTAACGAGACATTTAAGCCGCCTGAAGTCAGGCAGGGAAATGTAAGGAAATCTGTGTGTGCCAGTAAACACAGAAGACAAGACGCTTTCTCAAAAACCAGCATGGTTTTTAACTGGACATTTTGAATATTTTATTAATTTATTTTTTTATTGCACTTTGTCTCAATGCATCCACAGCATCTGTTTTTTTTGTTTTTTTTTGTTTTTTTTGCTGTTATTTTGGGTCAGAGAAAAACATGAAGTAGAATGTAAAATGTTGCATGGTTGAGTCAGATCAAGTTTTAGTAAGCAGTCATTTTTAAATGGTTTACCAGGCACATGGTGGCACTTTATAGCACAATCAAGAAACTATAATCTATTACATTAGTAATGTGTTACTAAGAAACACACACACACACACGCGCACACACACATGCACGCGCGCACACACACACACATATATGTATGTATATATATATATATATATATATATATATATATATATATATATATATATATATATATATATATATATATATATATATATATATATATGTGTGTGTGTCTGTGTATGTATGTTTATGTGTATATATAATTGTGGTCTCTCTAGATTTATAGTCTGTGTGGCAAATAAAGGTGAATGAAGTCGATAATTGTGCACACAGTGTGGTGCTAGTTTTACATATCAGTGTTTTGCTAGCAGAGTAAGAGTTGAACACCATGTTTGTTGTTCATACGTTTCTTTCAGCAGACTATGTGTCTGAATAGTGTGGACCCTCAGAGGTGGAATTCTTTACCTGATTAAATCCTGAGTTGACCAGCCTCCTGTGAGAGCGCTCTCTGTCCTTCTCTGTAATTTAACAAAGAGCTGGGTATTACTTCAAGTGCTTCCAAACACTTTTGTGTGAGATGGAAAGTGAACCTGAAGTGACTCCTTCGTTTACCCGAACACAACGCTCCACACAGAAACTTTATTCATTTAGGCTAACAGAAACAGATAAGAGATGGAAAGATTTTATTTTTAACTCAATGGCTTTCATAATTAAAGTTTCAAAGATATTTTGGTCTTTTATTTTTTGGTTATGTAAATTCCACTATTACAGGTTTTTAATTGTAGCTTTTAAGAACAAAATAAGTACATTAGAATTTATAACAGTACGTTGCTTTAAGACGTTCAGTGATGGGTCTGTACTTCAGAAACAAAATATCTTGAAATGGTCAATCATGTTTTTAATGAGTTTTACAGTCTTATTGAAACACATTCCAGCATGTATAAGTCATGATTCTTCACCACCTCATAGCTATGATAAATGTTCAGTAGCAGATACACAAATTCACATATAAACAGCTATATCCACTAGAGGTGTGCCTATCGATTGGCCACCAATCATAATCGGCCAATTTTTTAACAATTTCCATGATAAAGTGTATCACCTGTATCTCACTTAGCCTATGTGTGCAGCTCATCTCCTCTTTACTTCATAGGAACTCTTTTTTTGTTTAAGGTTTTGTTGGCTCTAGTGGCCCTTATTTGAAAGTAGTTCGAGAGGAAAGAGGGTAATGAGAGAGGGGGAAGACATGCGGCAAATGTCACCAGACGAGGACCAAGGCCTCAACACGTGGGTCGTGCTTTGCCCCTACGCCACCACAGCACCCCACTCCTAAGCAAAGTGGTGAGGAACTTTAACGCTCTGAGAGTGAATGGGTAAGTTGTGTTGCGACGGAGAAATAGCTTGTACCACGTCAAAATGTATCAACACAACGCATCTAATATGACATTTAAGAAACAAGCACTAAACAGAGTATGGCTATATCGAGGCTCAACGCAGGAAAAAAAAAGACATTCCAAGCAACGAGACAGCAGGTAAAGCAGCGCACAATTACCAACACCCACTCAGAAAGCTAAACAAATAAACTGAAAAAATAATTTAAGTCTTTGGGCTAGCGGTGGAAAAGACGCTGGTTCTGCTCTCGCTGTTGGACCGCCCCTAAGCGCTACTGTAGTAATATTTCACAGACGGAGAGCAGCTCAACCTCCACCCAGCTGTGAACTCTCACATCGAACGTCTGCTTAGGGTTGCAGAATGTAACTTAAAGAAAAATAGACTTTACTTATGTATTAAAACTTTCGCCGTCCTCCTGACATAAGACAAGAAAACAGGTAATGTCTGAAAAATAATCGACCTCCTCGGCCTCCTCCTCAGAACAAACATGATTCAGAATCAGCATTTATCAGCTAGCCATGCTCTCAAGAAGTTTTGATTCAGTAACTCAGGATTTTTTATTTTGATATATCCTGCATTTGACATTGAATGTTTCCTTTTTACTTAACATTATTTGATACAGGCAGTGTTATGAGATTTATTTGTTTTATGTATAATTTAGGTTGTTCAGAGCTTTACTGTTAAATATTATTTACTGATTGAAGGTTTTCAGTTGTCCTTTTGACTGAATAACTACTGCATTGTACCTGCAAGAATTTTGCATGTTTTATGTCATAAGTTAGGTGTATTCATTGCCAGATTACATAGTATCATTTATACCTAAAGTGAAAAATTAACAGCCAGTCCAGGTGATCGGTGATCGGCCCTCATGGACAGGGGCGCCGCCAGGAATTGTGGGCCCCCTGACAAAAAATTTGCTTAGGCCTCCCTGCGCAGCTGCTGTTACAATTTTTTCAGTCTATTTGACCCATAAAAAGCGTCACAATTTTAAAGGCTTGTAACCGCCTTGCTTTCTTTGGTTCAATACTGATAATT
>NW_015116584.1:0-11207 GCF_001443285.1 Poecilia latipinna | reverse complement strand
CAGTTTTAACAAATATGTGAAAAAAATATTTACATAAAAGTGACATACTGCAGCTCACTTAGGAGAGGATGGGTCAGGATGGACGTGGGTTAGAGCTGCTGCTGCCCGCTGACTCATCTGTTAAGTGGCAAAAGGTACAATGGACAAGTTAAATATATGAATATGTTGGTAATTTCTTTCCTTAATTCAGTAAAAGCTAGTGAAATGGAGGCAAGCAGTAGTCTGTAGCTGAGCTAATTATGCTAAATGGTTGATAATCTCACACAGTCTACCCACCTCTCTTGGAGAAAAATTGGGTTATAAATTAACACTCTTGACTTTCTCTCTCTCCCCCTCTCTCTCTCTTTTTTTTGAAAACCTGATTTTATAACTTTTCTTAGCAGCACAGTAACTGCCACAATCATTTGTGTGTTCCTACTGTCTGCTGCTAACAGCATCACTCAGAAGCGCTCCAAGCAGGAATGAACCATTTCATGCAGAAAGGGGAAAGTTCATAGCAAATATGGATGTGTGTTTTTTGATCTGGGAGTGCGAACATTAAATTTTTACTCCTAAAAACAATCTTTGAAAATACAATATGATTAATTTTGTAATTCACAGGGCTCCGATTTTTTATTTTTTTATTTCTATGAACAAAAAACAAATAATTAAATTGTTTTAATTATTTGTTAAAACAATTTAACAAATAATTGTCTAGGGGCCCTGACCAACAGGGTCAGGGCCCCTAGAATTGTCATCACCTTTCCCCCTATACCACGCCCCTGCTCATGGATGATCAGAATCGGCAGCAAAAAACCTGATCGGAGCATCCCTAATATCCACATATTCTCACTCACCAGTCACTTTATTAGCTACACCTTGCTAGTACTGGGCTAGACTACTTCATGACTTCAGAACTCTCTTAATTCTTCAAATAGACTCAACTGGTGTTACGGTCACTGACCTCTAGGGGCTCTCTTCCTGAGAGAACACTGGGTCTGTGTTTCAACTCTACCTGGCTGCCACAGGTGAAATATATTGGAGCTCGTCAGCCACCCCATAAAGAGCTTCATGCTGGAGACCCTGGTCCTTCATCTGATGTGATCTTGTCTGACTGTTTGACTGGGAAACTTTACTTTAAGAAAGCATTCTGAATGAAAATCTAAGTTCATCAGCAGTTTTCCAAAATGTTCAGTAGTATGTAGGCCTGTCGCGATAAAAGATAAATCAATTAATCGCACGATAAATTAAACCTATCGACCTCATTTTAATTATCGGCTTTATTGTCTCTTCCTGCCTTTTTTTTCTTTCTCTTGATGACACTGAATGAAAAAAGGCTCAACTCGGGTGCTCTCCACTGACCCTCCCTTCCTATTTCCTTAGTGTAATGTCCAGCGCACACGACATGAGTTGTCGGCCCATTTTCAAAACCTGAGATCACACATTAGCCGACAGAAATCATAGGTATAACGGCTCGATCGGGTTCGATCGTTCTGTGTTGTGTCGAGCCACACAGCCATTATTTTGGACTTGTAGCCCAAAATAATGGCTACAAGTCCAGTTAACTAATTTTAAAATAGGGCATTAATCAATGCTTTACTAGAATCTACCTGTGATGCATGTGGCTAGAGTCAGCGTAAAGTCCTGACTGAATAAAAGTCATTATAACCTACTTATGTCACGTTAACGAATAGCAGCTGAAAGGGTTTATCAACTGCGGTAGCAATTTGGCTCCAACTCCTCTCCTTGTCATTTCTATATTCTTTGCACGAAATGTGAAATAAATATTAATGTTGTTTCCACATATCTCCGATGTCCGCTGGACTTCGGGTTGCGCCGTGTCAGCTGTTTGGGATTCCCCTCCGTAATTTCCCCCAAGAAAGCACGGAGGAGAATCCGCGCTTTCTGATTGGCTACCTGTCACATTCAGCGTTAAAGCTCCCAGTCGGGGAAAACCCCCGATTTAGATCGGAGAGGCCACGATGATCTAAATTACACTGCAGGATGATTTAGAAATCACCAGCGACAATCTTAGATCGGCCAACGTTTTAAGATTATCTTCAGGGGGAAATGGGGGCAAAAAATCGTGTAGTATGAACTATTGCATTAGGTAGTCGGATGTGCCCATCTTCTCTAATTAAATCTAGTGATTACTGAAGGGCAATACAGTATACAGACTTCATAATCTGCAATCTTTTGGTTGAATGCAGTATTTATTTCCACTTTGGCTTTATGTTTAGTTTTTATTCAAGTACGTTTTTTGTTAATGGAGACTGAGAACACATTTTATTTTTGTTTTTGGTTGTTTTGTTTATTTAGTTATCAGTTCCAGTGTTATGTGTTCTTTTGAAAATAAAGTGTATCCATCTATGGCAGGAAATAGTGTGCATTATTAGTAATTTCCATTAAATCGATGTTAAAAGGTATTGAAACAATATTATAGTTTATCGCAATAATTTTTTAGACAATTAATCGCTCAGAAAAATTTGTTATCGTGACAGGCCTAATAGTATGGAAGCCTTTATCTGCCAGAACATGGAAATAAATTCAGGAGCAGCATCTCAATATAACTTGCTCATTATATCTAGACCTACATCTTATTAAGACCAAAGAATTTACTCTTTTAAATATGAAAGGTCATAACAATAAAGTATAAAATTGTTTACAGACTCCTGTGGTTGTGGTTGCACTGCAAGGAACTGAACGGCACGGGTTCAAAGTAGGGCCGACCGTGTTTACATTAGAACTTCTGACCCGGTGCCACCCGGCTCCTTGGAACCACAAGAGCTGTGGTTCCAATCAGGCCGACAAAGCGGGGTTGCTTAGAATCAGCGGCTGATTGGTTTAGAGTCAGCCGTTGGTTGTTTTGCAGTTAGCCGTTGATCGATTCTAGCTGGCTCTCACTAAACTGTTCTTACTGTATTTTGTAAAGAGTGCTCTTTGTAATATTATTATTATTATTATTTTTAATTTGCGATTAATTCCTCTCAATATTCTGCTGCTACCTGGTTCCATGATGAGGTAATATATTTTTCCTCCGCTTACTCGCTGATGAACGAGTACAGAATGAGCTAGATCGGTCAACGAGGAATGAGAAAGTTTTCCTCCACAACTCTGAGGAAAAGGCTTCGGCCAGCTACATCGAAACCATTGTTTAGTTTAAAAAATAATGACGTCAGGTACAGCTTTGATGGCGCCCTCAGTTATATGCAAACACAACAGGGCTGCAGTACGGGTGGAACCGGACCAAAGTGTGCCGTTCAGTTCCGTGCTGTTCCGTTCCTTGCAGAGCGAAAACGGCTTTAGATGTGAGTTTACTGTGAGTTTGCAGAGAGGTCATGGAGGTCGAAAGCATTGAGGGAAAAAAATATATATAAACTGGAGCTGTAAATCCAGATGCTCGTGAAGCACTCTGTAAGTGGTCCTTGGCTCTTGGACAATTCTTCCAATCATTTAGCTTTCTGTCTCTTTTGTCAGAAATCCTTTGAGGAGTGCTCAGTGGCAGCTGGTTCAATAAACCCAAAGGCGTTCACTTTAACATTCACAAGTTCACAACAATAAGGTTGTGCTACAAAGATGTTTTTTTCTTCTTTTATCCATCATGAGACACTTCTTTGATGTCTTTGTAATGAGAAAGATTTTTATAACCTCAGGATAATTTAAACTGATAGTGTTTAAAACACTGACAGGTCTCCAAGCTTGTCTAATACTCTTCATAACTAGGAGCTGTTTACTTTCAATAATTTTACTTTCAGCTGACAGCTAATTCACAAAGGCTCACTAACGTATAAATGAAGTAAATACATAATCGGGGTGGGCGTCGCTAACTAAAAAAAGTTAGTTTCGCTAACCCTGAAACACTAATTATAAGCATTAGTTAATGCTAAAGAACTACACCAACCTGCTGTTTACCAGAAGCAAATGGTAAAGCACTAACCAATGACATAAAATTGTGTGCCAATGACACAAAATGTGTTACAACAAACTACATTGACCTCAAACAAGGTCAATTCTTTTATTGGACACCCACCTGTATGGTTGGTCCTTCAGAAAGTGATTCAACAGAACTTTCTCTCTTGGTTTTAGCTTTGTAGTTTTTTTGTTTTAGTATTGCTAACCCTGTTGCTGAATGTGGTATGGAAATGAACCTAAAACAAGAAATGCATCAAAATAAAAACTGCCTTACAGGAACAAAACAAAAACCAAACCGCAATTTTGAAGAAATGGATATATGATGAAAATGACTTGATAAACCTTCTGTATGGAAAAGCTGCTGTAATCGCGATTTAAGCAAGACAACAGTTTCTGCACTACTTTCAGGTTTTCAGGGTGTTGATTCCAGAGCCGAGGAGCACAGAGCACTGAACCTGGAGTACTTTCTATTTTTGACTTCCTACAGTTGGTAACTTCTGTTGTTCCTCAGTTTGTGGCTTCATCAACCAAGTTTCCCGTTGGAAGGTGTCACTACTTATTATTGCTGATCATGACCTCTTACCTTAACTGAGCTAAAAGAGGCCCATAGAGCTTTAAATGGTTTCCTGTGGGGTTTTTTGTACTCCCCTCAGTGAGATATCAGTCGACTCTCAGAGTAATTGTGGAAGGCTGGCCACTCATGGGGAAGGTTCACCACCATTCCAGGTTCTCTGTGTATGAATAATGTTCTCAGTGTGGTTCGTTAAAATCTCAAAGCATAAGAACAAGCATTGGAATTTTTCCATTCTGATAAAAATCCAGAATTTTTTTTTTTTTTTTCGATGGCGGAACATCGTATTAGTTTTTGAGATTTGTTACAAGTCCTTCTTGTCTTACATTCATTTATTTTTGTTTCATTTTATAAAAACATTTATGACAAAGTTGACAAAACATTTTTAAAAATCTGTAAGGAGCACTCACATTTAAAGCAAATGTGAGTGCTTTAAATTTTGTAAATTAAAGCGCTCACATTGGTTCCATATTGATAGCTTAGACTGTTACTTTACTTGCTGGAATAACGTGCTACTCTAAAGTTGTCAGTGGTTTGTAGTCCTGAAAATATAACCGTATTAAAATGTCCAAATATTTCTGCCAGAAGATTTTGCTACTCCTTTGTAATGCAGCATTTTTTATTTATTTATTAGCCTTTTAAAATCTAACAATAAAAGTCTTAATTTCAGTGATATAATGTTAACTGTGAATTTCTAGTTGTATTTCCAGTTCCTGTCTCCACAGTAGTAAATTAAACGTTTGTTTAGTCAGAGTTATTTTTACCGTATTACCAACAGCTGCCATAGATTACGGTGTGTCGAAGTTCTTTTTCACCGTTGTATAATTTGCTTTCCACACCTGCCATGCAGTAGAAGTGAGACTGCTGAGTCACCGTTAGCTGCCCAAGTGCCATTTTATCCTCCAGTCGCTTCATCCATCTTGTCCGGCTCCCCGGCTCACAGCAAAGCCTCCAATTTAACCCCCGCTATTTGTTTTTCCTTTCTCATAAATTTCATTCCCTTCTTTCTCGCTGCTCGTTTGTCTCCTGCATGCCTCCTTCTCCTCATGCATTCCGTCTTCTTCCTTCTTCCTCTCTCACTCAAAGGCTGGAGGATCCACTAGGGAGTTAGCCCTTCTTCTTCCCTCTGTCATTATACTCAGTGGAAAGGATGCGGATGCTTTTGCTGCAAAGGTTGGACTTTTTGCGATGCTTTCAGAATTGGGGATGCTCAAAGTTAGCTCAGAATGTTTCAACCTTCAGAGGGATCTCAGTTTGAAATGGATGTTTTAGTAGTTTCAAAGAAATGAGGTTCTCAGAGATGGCTTTTATATGCTTTCTATCTGCTGTCTGACCTGGATATTTAGGATATTTAATGCCTCGTGACCAGGAGTTAAGTTAGAGACCTTTAGAAATAGCAGCGTCATCTATTATAGAAAAAGCATAATGTTCTGAGTACTGGCTTTGATAGACTTTTACAAAACTATTTATTTATGCCTCAACTGTAACTGTTAATTTTTGCATGTTGTGTTGTACAAAAAACAACAATGTCCTGAAATGTTTGTCAAACTCTAAATATTCAGCCTCAGTCTTAGAAGATTTAGTTTTAGTTCTCATCTTGGCCTTTCAAAAGTTTCAGAGCTGTTTTAACATTGTTGTCTGCCTCTCTAGGGTCGTTGGCAGGGTCAGCCGAGGAATGAGGTGAATGAAGCCGCTCAGGCCGTGTTGGCCAGGCTTTAAATTCACAGCAACAAGAATGCTTCAGACATTACATCGGGATGGGTGTTTAAGGCGCATGCCTTAGTTTAATAATGTAGTCAAAATGGTGTATTACATCATGACCAAACATTAGCGATTGGGTAAAATCTGATCAAATAGTTTCAAACTTTAAAACAGTTCACACCCCCAGCAAGCCAACGTTTCTCCATAGCCGAGGTTCCAGACCCTGTGAATGAAACAAAGTGTAAAACACATGATTTGTTCTAACCAGACTAGGAATGTTCATGAACAGGATCTCAGAATATAGTCGTCTGGCTGGGGCACATCAGGATCTAATGTTTGGTCGTTGCAGATCTTTCTATCACCTTGACTAAGTTGTTAAGAAATGATATCGCAGTACTTGCTCACTTTTGAACTAAGCTGTTCTGTAAAGGTCTGGCAGTCGGAGTGATACGACATCTCAAGTCAGTTCAGTTTGTCCTCCATGCTGCCACAGATCCGTCTTATTCCTCATCCGTGTTTAAAAACTTTTGACTATTCTCTTCATCCTTGATGGGGAAAAAGATGTTCCAAAGACTTATGCTATATATATATTTTTTTACTTGCAAGTTGCTACAAGCAAATCCACAAACATCAAAATTGACATAAACGTGCAGCAGAGATGCAGCGGTAGAGCAAGATGAAGTGTGCTATCCCCACCTTCCATCTTCCTTGTGCCATGTCAAATGCTTCCAGTGTGATTGCTCTCCCTGCCCTGATTGGTTACACCCACACACTGTCACTAAAAATGCCAAGAGTATGACACGGAGTACACCCACAGCAAGTCGCTTGTGAAAACTACACACTGAACTTTGAAGTAAATAACTTACTGTAACTTTCCTGACCTAGTTTAGCTTTAGTGGGACCGATGGAGCTTCACATGAGCCTCAGCCAGACTGCATAGTACATCTGTGCGTTTAATGAGGGCTGTGCATTCTGTCCCCCGTATCTTACTGCATGCAGAGGCTTGCAGGAGGGGGGAAGGGATCTTTAAGGCCCATTTAGGAATGTATGAAACCAGTGGCACCGAGAAAAGAAAAAATATCCTCACACACCTCATACCTATAAACTCATCTGTGTCAAGTTATGACAAAAAAAATTATGAAGCAGCAGAAATGATTTAGTAGTGAAAGAGGATGTGATGAGCAGGAGTTGGTTCTGCAGAGAACATGTGAGCTTTGTAAAGTAACGTGTGGCTGGAATATCATCTCCAGCAGGTTCTATGTAGCAGAGCTATGACAGATGGTTATGCTCATTGTACAGTAAAAGTGTTCACAGCAGAGAACACACTATTTGTTTGAGTGTCATGATTTTTTATTTTTTATTTTATTTTGTAATTCGCAGAAGTATTAATGAATATTTCAGGTTGCTGCAAATGTGCCATTGTTTGTGAGATCCTCATATTTGTGTTGTCCAATAAAAATGTGGCTCTCAGGTGAAAAGTGTTCATTAAATACATTCATTTCCACACGGAGCAACATAATTCAGTCATTTCTGAATGTTGCTGTGATTATGATGTACAGCTAATGAACAAATTCAGTTTCTAAATGTGGATTATGTATCAGACCAGGAAAACAGATTTTTAAAACATAAATCTTATGGCATTGGTATTGCCTACACATCATGGGGAAGGCCGTTAATTTCCAAAATGAGAGTTATATACAGAGGGTCATTTCCACTTATTGTAATGAAAGTTGAGTGGAAGGAAAAAAGTAGCAGAGACTGAGAGATTTGACTAGATTTGGTGTTTTTCAAGAGCCTCCAGATGTTTCCAGGACGTGCCTCCGGGCAAAACATTTACCTTTTTTACTGCTCTTATGAAATGTTCTTATTTTCTGTTAAACCTTTTAGTTTTTGTTAGCTTGTAAGCCTTAATAAACAAAATGAATTGAATTCATTACGAGAAATTTATAACGAGTCAAAAAACAAATTTCACTGTAAATTTAAATACAAACATTTTAAATGTACTTTTTTTCATGTTTGCAGATTTTCTCTTCTAGAAGGGGAATTCTTGTAGCTTGATGCTAATCTTTGCTTGATCAATGTAACATTGTATCAAAGTATTGAGTTTTCAGTTTGTTCCAGAATCAGCCTTTACGGGCTAATGTTGACCAAATAAAACATCTGTTATTTGTTCAACATCTGTTTTATTTGTTCAACAAATTAGTCAGTTAACCAACATGAAGAAACCCAAAAACCTTGATGAAATTAATTCTCCTGTAAGATGTTAGCAGTGGGAAGAGAAAGAAATTCAATGCATCAAGGTCAGGACTGGTAGTTCTTCTCCTTTGCTGGTCGACTAAGTTGATAAAAAGGAGCATGTAAATCCATAAAATAAGAAAAAAATGGTTCTTTGTGTTTCAAAGAGACAATTTCGTTCAAGGTTGTTTTAATCTACAGAGCTGGGTTCCATGTATCAGGCGATTACAGAGCAATCTAAAATTTCCTGATTTCATAATCCTCAACATTTAGAATTGAAATGTTCATTCCCTTTAGCACAGAATCTTCAGTATTTTGGTGGAAGATTACTATTGTGTGAGGGTTTGAGTTGTCAGTGTATGTATTTCGTGTTTATTTAGATCTGTGTCCCTGTGAGTCCCTGTGCTGTCCTGTCTTCCCCCTTGATTGATCCTAGCTGTGTCTAGTTCCTTGATTACTCCATGTCTATTTAAACCCACCTGTATGCTTTGTCTCTTGTTGGGTCTTTGTCATGTATCTGCAGACAGCAGCACCCTTCCTCCTTTCCATGCTTTTATTACAATCAATTTGTGCATCACACTGTTTCCTGCCAATCAGTTGTACTCGTTTCTCCTTTCTCTTTTTGTTTCTTGGTAACAATCAAGTCTCTTCTCTGGTACTTTATTGTCCAAAACCTCCAGTCTAGTGTTAACAACTCTTCCCCCAAAAAAGATGAACATTTTTGACTTTTGAAACTCACAAATTTCCATGTTTTTTTTTTCTAGAGTTTTCTGAGTACCATAAAAAATTTGAGTTTTAGTGGACATTTTATCTTTTTTCTCTAATACAGTGTCATAGATTTCATCAATGTTTTTTTTTTTTTTTTTTGTTATTCACATTTAGAAGTATCGCATTAGAAAAGATTGATCGAAACGGAAAAATTGAAAATAGCTTCCTCAGTTCTGCAAAATACAAAGCTAAGTCTGGATGCAGTGAACAATTCCATACACTGGTGGGTCTGTGCCTTACCAGAGGCATGAAACTTCAACAATTTCTTAGTTTAATGTAGTCAAAAGAACCTCACAGACCCTTACCCATGAAATGGGCATGTCTTGAATGATTTCCCACTTGTGACATATCTTAGTCACTGTAGAATGATGGGTAGCAACAGTTGCTTCTCTACAGGCATCGTAGATGTTACATGTTCAAGCAGTATTGTGCTCCACAGCAGCAAACTGTCACCTGACAGTTTTATCTCCATAAAACTTTCAGATGATCAGATGATCGCACACATTCAAATAGCTGCTCTTCTTCTTTACTGCAGCTCTTGATGATTGATGATTTTCAATAGACATAAACTTCCATGTTCCAGACCTTGTGTGAGTACAAGGTGAGAACTCTAAATCAGTGTTGTGTACACGCTTTAAAAAACAAAATGCTATGACATTGAAGATGATCAATTTAAAAGAACTACAAAGAGCTAAAAATGTTCAGGCAGTAAAACAGAAAAATTCTGGCAGTTCTGGAGTCTAAAATTAAGTAGAATCTCACAATCACCTGCTTAATCTTGGCAGGTGATTTGCTTTGCTTCTGTCATTCTCCGTGAACACTCCTCGATTTCTCCGTCCATCTGATCTCAACCTCTCCCTCGTCTTCCAAAGTCCTGTCATGTTGCAGCCAATAATTAACATAATTCCCTTCTTGTAGCAGATGGTGCCTCTACGTGAGGGACCTCGCTCCCTGTGATGATGGCCATGCGTCTAGCACTCAGTCGTGGCGCTTATCTAAAGCCAACGCGGGATGTTGTTCCCCGCGCAGCTCTACACGTCAAACAAAAATCCAAACTGTGATCAAAGCGTCTTTTCTGCATGAAAGTAATGAGTTTTTACTCTTTTTTTTTGTTGTTGTTGTTGTTGCTTTGACAGCACACTGTAGGCACAGGCAGTAGCGTTCATACCTCCATGGAAACACAGTGCCAAGAAAACGGCCCCTGCTCTCATTAGACTGGCCTGCCATCATTAACGAGGCCCAAACTTAGCTCCATATTTAGTGAGAAATGGGCAAATCAGTGTTTCCAGTGAAGCGAATGATTTACTGTCAGCTGTCACCCACATAAAGTCGGCCACCACTCAGCTCGCCGCATGCCAATTACAATAGCAGAGGTGCTGCCCAAGTCTGGCGGCTCTCAAGAAATACCACCCACTAATGAGAGGTTAAGATTACCATTAATGGGGAAGAGTGTATTCTTAAAGACCTGTCTGTAGGTACACTTCCTGCTAAGCGTGAGGAATTTAACCCTGGAACTGTGTTGCCCAGTGTCCAGAAAGTCATTCGTGATCCCTCCATCCTTAGCATTTTTCCACTCTGAAGCCAGAAGACATCAGGTTGATCAAATAGCAATGTGGCAGAAGGGGGAGGAGACTAAAGCAGAAGAACTGCTGGCATTATCAGCCTCATGTTGTTTTAAGCAACAGTCTGTTTAGGTTAATAGAGTTTTTCACCTGTCAGCTGGTGAAGTTTTCCGCCCTTTCATTGTGGACAACACCTTGGTAATGTTGTATTTAGGCAGCATGGTAACAAAGCCACACCTATTCTACCAGAAAGTGGTTGAAGTAAAAGTACAGCTCATGAAATTTCAATATTGTAGAAAAGTTCAATATTTATGTCACTTTTCTGAGCTTCACATTATTATGTTAATGTTATTCCCTCATCAAAAACATACCTGGAGTGTTGCTTTGATCCTTTCATTCATGTTTCAGAAATCATTTAATTTCCATGGAAACCATTCAACTGTGTGAACAGAGCGCCAGTTCCAATCTTCTGCCTCAAA
>NW_015116583.1:20478-33415 GCF_001443285.1 Poecilia latipinna | reverse complement strand
AAATTTGTGAAAGTACACTCTAAGTATACTAACTATTAAGTGTACTACCTATAAGTATATCTGAAGTACTAAAAGTATGCTTGTACCAATTTCGAAATTATAACTTTAAACGCACTTAAACGTAATTGTACCAAAATACACTTTTAATATATTAAATAAAGTATACTTTAAGTGAACAAAATATATATTTGCCCAAGTGTAAATATACACTTTCTCAAGTGTATTTAAAATATATTTTGTGTATATTTAAAAATATATGCTCAAAATAGAATTTTTTTTAAAATTCACTTAACACTACTTTAGATTATTAATTTCAGTATGTTTTAAATTACATATCAGTAAAGTATGCCTTAATTTTCTTTATTTAACCAGGTGAACCCCATTGAGATCCAGATCTTATTTTCAAGAGGGACCTGGGCAGAAGTCTGCAATACGCAGCAACCTGATTACAAAATAAAACTAATTAATACATATGCAGAAGTATGTCTTTTAGGCACCTTTAAAGTGTGTTTAATGTAATATCTAGGCATACTTTTTAAGTACCTAAAAAGTATGAATTTTTAAGGGCCTTAATAATATTTTACTATTTACTAAAATTGCATACAATAAAAAAATGATAATCATGATGTAATGTCTAAGAAAGTACCCAATCCATTTTCAGATGTTTGATGTAAAACCTTATAATCAAAGGCATTAGCTCCAGTTCACACTCCAGACCAGATGGTGGCGGTATTGCCACTTTCATTTATTTAAAAAACGCCACAGAGAGAAGAAAAAACTTGAACGCAGGGAAGATAACAGACGCTGTCCAAATTCGCCATTTTTGCTCGCATAATATTGCCTTAAAAGTAGAGAGGGCCTTGATAATAGTTACTAATTTTGGTAAATTCAAGCTGGTGACGTCCTAATCCGAGTTGGACGGAAACACAAGGGGACAACAACCGATGGAAATGAAATGTTGGTCACAACAGGAGCCGAAGGGACGAAGGATGCTAAGTGTTGCTAGCTGGTGGTAAGTTTGCTTATTAATTATCTTCATCTAAATATAAACAGTGCAATAAAGATATATAACTTACGTTGGTTTCATAAATAATTATTTTATCAATGTTATTGTGACTTGTATGATTATTACTATAGCAATCATTCAGCTTCATGTTACAACAGCATGGAGGCTCTGTTTGTTGCGACTTATACTTTTATTCATAAATTTAACCTGGTTTTAATTAAGCTCCTTAAGACAGAGAGACTTTGATATTGTGAGGTTGTTGTTCTAACTCGTTCATCAATGATTTTATCTTCAACATATGTTTGCAATCTAACTAAGCAAATGAAGATGAAAGAGGAAGCCAGAGAAATCGGGTGCTAGAAAACCTAAAGACTTTCTGTCTCAGAAGAGGCTCTGGCTCCACCAGATCACCAACCAGCTCTGAGGATGAACCTCCACATCGTCTTCATGGTGGAAGTTTGTTTTTTCAATGAGGAGCTGGCTACAGTTTCAACAACAATAACTGCTGTGTTACCAACACCAAGGGCTTAATAAACATGATTTGATTTGAAGGTAACTGGACAGAATTTTTCCCCTTGTTAATCTAACATTTATCTTTCATACATTTTATTCATTGTAAGCTTTCAGGGCCCTGTGATGGACTGGTGACCTGTCTAGGGTGAACCTCTGCCTCTCATCTGATGACTGCTGGAGATGGGCACCACCAGCCCCCCTCACCACCCTGCAAGGATCATCGTGTTCAGATCATGGATGGAAAGATTTTAAGGTAGTTTGTCTCCTTAAGTCCACACTTAAAACAGCTTCATAGTTAATGCCAGCATCAGCTGATTCTATGACATTGCTGACTGTTTTTTTCTACTTCTAACATAAACAGGCAAAGAAGAAACCCAGAAATGTTTTTCCACCCCAGGCATCCGGTCCCAATCGTCATCAGTTCTGATGATGTCACATACATGGCGAGTCCACAACGTCTTAAAATTGTAAGTATTATTTTTTATTTGCCGTTTTTCTGTTCTCTTTAAAATACAAATGCTTTCTCTGTTTAATTGCTCTATTGTTCTTTTTTGCAGGTTTCTGTAAAGTGCAGTGAATCGGAATGTTCTGTTGTTGATCCTCACTGTCATGTTTTATTGTCACACTTAAATTTTCATGTTCATTATGTTCACTTTAGATGTGTAAACTGATCATTTATGTAAAGTTCATGAAGTTGTGAGTAAAATTGGACAATTTTAAAATGTCGGTAATAAAACAAAGTATTTGAATTACATCATTGTGTAATTAATCTTTCCATGTAATTGTAGCCTAAATCAATGTAAGTACTGCAGTGTAGTTATGCATGTAATGTACAAAGTATGAATAAAGACTTATCAAAATTGTACTTTATTAGCAATAGCAGTAAATCAAAAATAAAAATTAAGTGTAATTTAAATACATTTCTTGTATATTAGTAGTATATTTAAAATATATTAAAAGTATATTTTTAATATAATTCTATGACAGAATTAGTACACTCAATACAAAAATGAAGCTGTTGAATGTTACATTTAAAAGTATACTTTAAGTATACCAAGTACAACTTGAAGTTGTTCCAAAAAAGTATGGTGAAGTATACTAAGTATACTAAAAGTTGTAATTTTATACAACTTAAGTACTACTAAAGTATACTAAGTACAAAATTAGTTGTTCCAAAATAGTACAGTTTAAGTACATCAATCAAAGTATGTTAAAATTTAGTATACTAAAGAATACTTTATTTTACTTGGGCAGCTGAGTTGAACCATGGAGAGAACTAAAACCTGCAGGATCCCAGGCTGGTTCTGAGAACCAGGATCATCAGCTAATTGTCAATCTTCATAGGAACCGACCCGACAGAACCAGAACCCCAGCGATGTCTGTTTTTTTTAGGAACTGGCCTCAGCCTCACTTCTGCCAACCAATCACATCCAACAACTCCTCAGTTCTGGTTCTGATGAAGGTTCTGGTTCTGTTCCAGGATGCGGCTGCTGGACCTTGCAGCGTCCAGATCAAATCAGAACCAGGCGATGACGTGGAGATCCAGTACTTCCCTCTCCTGAAGAAGCTGAGCGTCAAGCTGACTGACTGCAGGGCGTGGCTGGAGGGGCGGGACTTCCTGTCTCTGGGTGAGGCTTCTATTCTGACTTTCTGTTCTGTGGAGTCGGTTTATGGGCTGATGTAGCTGCAGGGTTCCTCAGAACCGGCTCAGGTACGTAACCTCTGACCTCTGCTCCTCCTCAGATGACCACCCTGAGCTGCGGCCGTGGGGCGCCACCAACAGCGGCAGGAGGATGACGTACTGCCCCATGTGCCAGCGGGGCTTCTACAAGCCGGCCCACCTGGAGGCCCACCTGTGGACCCACCGGGGCCAGAACCCCAACCAGTGCTGGGAGTGCGGGAAGACCTACCCGACCCTGATGAGCCTGGTGCTGCACCAGCAGGTCCACGGCCGCAGCGAGCCCTACCGCTGCTCCTACTGCGACCGCACCTTCGCCCTGAAGCGGGACTGGAAGACTCACCACCGGACCCACTCTGGGACCAAGCCCTTCAAGTGCTGGTTCTGTGGGGACGGCTTTGGCCAGCAGAACCAGCTGGACGAGCACCTGGAGGCCCACCAGGGGGAGCGGTCCTACCACTGCGACGTCTGCGACAAGATGTTTGTCTCGTACCAGGGCTTCAACTTCCACCGCCGAGCGCACAAGACCTCCAAGCGCCTGCCGTGCCTCAAGTGCTCCAAGACTTTCAGCAACCCTCAGAGTCTGAAGGTCCACCAGGCCACGCACTCCAGCAGGAAGCCGCACACCTGCCCCACCTGCGGGAAAGGCTTCAAGCTGCTGGGTGGCCTGCGCAGCCACCAGCGCGTCCACCAGGACCTGAGGGAGTACCGCTGCTCCGAATGCAGCAAGTGCTTCTCCAGCCTGCAGGGCCTGAAGCTGCATGACCGCACACACACGGGCCTCAAGCCCTACGGCTGTGCCGAGTGCGGCAAGAGGTTCACACAGGCGCCGCACCTCAAGGCCCACATGGTCACCCACACAGGCGAGCGGCCCTTCCTCTGCACCACCTGCGGCAAGAGGTTCACCCAGTCGTCCCACCTCAACTCTCACATCAAGCTGTTCCACCTGGGCGAGAAGCCGTTCAGCTGCGCCGACTGCGGTAAGCGCTTCACCATCGCTCACTACCTGAAGATGCACCGTCTCAGCCACACCAAGGAGAAGCTCTACCAGTGCTCCTACTGCGACAAGGCCTTCTCCTACCACAACTCCTGGAGGGCCCACGAGAGGATCCACACCGGCGAGCGCCCCTTCGGCTGCCGCGACTGCGGCCGGACCTTCATCACATCCGGCTCACTGCTGACCCACCAGCGTGCCGCGCACACCGGCGAGAAGAACCACTACTGTATAACCTGCGGCGAGTTCTTCTTCACCAGCTCCCTGCTGCGCGTGCACCAGCTGGACCACACCGGCGAGCGCCCGCATGTCTGCAGCTGCGGCAAGACCTTTAAGACCAAAGGAGTCCTGAGGTTCCACCTGAAGAGGTTCACGGACCACCGGCCGGTCCAGTGAGCTGGTTCTGGGCTGAGAGCACAGCCGGTTCTGTTGAGCAGAACGCCAGGAAGGTCAGCACACTGTAGCAGTCCTCAGCTGGACCAACTTGACTAACTGGACTGAACCAGGCAGAATTAAGAGTCGGAGTGATTCCTCTTCAGCTCTGAGATGATCTTTATTCCTGGTTCTGCAGATGTAAAAGGACCGGGTCAGAACCAGGAATCCGGCCGTTGGGCCAGTATTTGCTGCTAACATAGTCTCTGATTAAAAAATCTTGAATGTTTGGACCCGGTTCTGTTCTGGGTCCATTACGTCTCTCTGGTTCTGTCTTCCACAGAGACGCCCCCACCCATAGCTGGAAGGTCAGAGGTCACATGTCTGATCAGCTGAGCCTGATGTGGTTTATTTTGGACCTCTGGTTCAGACCAGTAGCACCATGTTTGGTTCCGAACCTGCAGGTTGAACCCGCTCCATGCCTGACCTTCACTGCTGACTTGGACAGAACCGGGTCAGTCAAAGTTGCTTCTTCATGCTGAAAGCATTCAAAACCAGGATTGGTTTTGCCTGGTTCTGACCCGGTTAATAATTCTAATCCCTGAACAGTTCAGAATCAAAATAAAACTGCTTTACCCTCCTGGCTCTGGTTCTCTTCTTCTTGAGTTTTAAGGCGGGTGACATCCGAATTATCGCCACCTACTGTGCTGGAGTGAGGGCCACAGGATTCTTCTCTTCTACTTAAACTAAAATCTTATATAATCCTATTTCCTTTAGAAATTTAATAAATGTACAGTGGACTTCACCATATGTCCCCACAGTAAATATGTGGCTCACACAGATATCTGTCATCCTTCCTCTGAAAAAACTGACTCATGATCTCAGTCACAAATCGGACACATTTTTGAGGCTTTGGGTCCTCTGGAGTCTTTTCTGCTTGATCCCTAGGATTTTAGTATTTTCTTATTTTGTTTTACAGCTCTATTTATCCCTGCCTGTTTTTTTGTTTTGTTTTTTTCCTCTTCTCTCTTGATGGCCATGAGGTGACTGGACTGGAGGAGACCGACGCCTTGTTTCTTGTTCATGTGGGGTATTTTGTTGTTTTTTTTGTTTCTTTTGTGTGTGTATGTGTGAGGCGGCACAAGTTTCTCTTTTGTTCTTTGTGTTGTAACTAATCTAAAATTAATAAAATAAGAAATGTAATAAATACTTTATTAATCTTGTGTGTATTCACTCTTAGTGCCTCCACACCATGTTTCCTTGATTGTTTTATTTTTTCTCCACTCACCCTGAATTCTTCGCACCACACTCACATTTCCCTTTTGGATGTTTACCTTTGGTTCTGATGGGTTCTACTTTCAGAAATGTTACCAAAATGAACTAAAACCAGTTCGGAAGAAGAAAACACCAATTATTTTTTATTATATTTCCTGAAAATCAGCGGAAATGTACATTTCCAGGCTTTTATTTTGAAGGTGCGGCATTTCACTTCATGACTTCCGTTCATTATGTAAATAGTAAAGATGGCGGCCTCTTGTGTGCTCCGAGCCGTCCTCAGCCGAACTCTGAGCCGGTCCAGATGTTCTGGAGGGGTCAGGTCAGTACCGACCAACATCAGCAGCTTCTCCTCATGGCGGTTTCTGATTGGCTCTAGCATTTATTAATATTGATGACGTATCAATACCTCATCCACCACAGGGAACCTGGGCTCACCTGGACCATCTGCATTAACAGCTTACCGCCCCTACAGGTGGCCTTTGACCTCTGCTCGGGTTGTTCCTGAGGCGGGACGCCGCGCAGCATGCTGGGAAGCTCAAAGCAGACGTCAAGACGGCACAAAATACCACCGAAGAAGAGGAGGAGGTCTGTGGGCGGCAGTCGGTATGTTCAGTCATTCACCTGTCAGAAACCTGGGGATGAGACAGACAGGTGGGATTCACCTCTGACCTGTCTCTCTCTGCTGACCTCTGACCTGTCTCTCTCTGCTGACCTCTGACCTGTCTCTCTCTGCTGACCTCTGACCTGTCTCTCTCTGCTGACCTGCAGCGTTCTCCCTGTTCAGCTCCACTGATGAAGATCAAAGGGACGAAGCTCAGAGGAAGGAGGACGACATCATTCTGCTGCTGAAGAAAGCCAAGGTACCAGAACCTGGACTGGACCGGAACCAGAACCGAGACAGACAGCTACAAGTTCTGTGTTCCCATGTCAGCTGAGACCAGCTGGGTGACCCAGAAACCAGGTCTGGACTTGAGAGCCGGATGTTCAGAACCGAGCCCGACCTTTACTCATCCAGAACCAGAGGCCCGTCGGGTCTGCAGGACGGACCTCTGCGGCCGGCTTCAGTCAGAGGGAACCAAGAAGTCTCCCACCGACTCGGGTCATCTGGACCAGAGAGACGAGTTCTGCAGGTCCAGTTGGTCAGAGTAACCGTCCGCTTTCTGTTGCAGCTCAGCATGCATCGCGGAAATCTGCAGGCGGCTTCGTCCTTCTTCCATCAGGCGGTCGCTCTCGCTCAGCAGACCCACAACAAGCAGGCCATCATCTACACCTACAGCCAGGTGAGCCTCCGTCCTCTCTGTCCTCTGTCTGTCCTCTGTCTGTCCTCTGTCTGTCCTCTGTGTCATTGCTGACTGAATGATCAGTGGCGTCCTCCTCAGATGGCGAACCTGGCCTACATTCAGGGTCACCTGGACAGCGTGAGTACGGTCCAGTCCAATCCAGGCTGGTTCTGGTCAGCTGGTTCTCCTCATCTTCATCTCTGCTCTTCTTCCTCTCAGGCAGAGAAGCTCTTCAAAGCAGCCATGAGCTACATGCTGGCTGGAGGAACTCCAGAGGTGAGACCCCTCACCTGCCCAGGTGTTCTGCTTCGGTTCTACCTGTCAGATGATCCATTTGGCTGAAAACTCCACCTCACTTCCTGTCTGTTTCCAGGACGACAACGCTGTCATTGAGATGTCTCTGAAGCTGGCCACCATTTACGCTGAGCAGAACAAGTAAGGGGCGGGACCACCTGAAGAACCAGTTCACTTCATGTCCAGTTCACCTGAAGAACCAGTTCACTTCATGTTCAGTTCACTTGAAGAACCAGTTCACTTCATGTCCAGTTCACCTGAAGAACCAGTTCACTTCATGTCCAGTTCACCTGAAGAACCAGTTCACTTCATGTCCAGTTCAGGTCACTAACTTCTCTCTTCTGTTGTGCAGGGCGGAACTGGCCGAACACGGTTTCAGTTTCTGTGTGGAATCACTGGAGGGCAAACTGGAGAAGCAGACAGAGGACGTGAAGACAGGTGAGGTAGAGGGGACAGGCGGGATAGAGGGGACAGGTGAGACGTTTCAGCGACTTGTGTGTTTCTGTGTCCAGAGCAGCAGGAAGCTCTAAGGAAAGACACTCACCTTCTGCTGGGTTTGTGTTTGGACTCGCGAGCGCGGTACCGAGTCTCAAGGATGGACTTGGACATGGCTGGACAGGACTACAGGAAAGCCCTGGACATCTGCCGCCAGGAACAGGGACAGGATCACCCACAGGTAGACACACCTGGAGACACACCTGGAGACACGACTAGAGACACCTAGTCTGAACTCTTCCATGTCCCCATCAGACTCTGGTCCTGATGAGCGACTTGGCCACCATCTTGGACCTGCAGGGTCGTCATGACGACGCATTGGTTCTGATCCAGCAGGCAGTGGACCTGAGCGTCTCTGTGGAAAACCCGGATCACCATGTTCTGGTGGAGAACCTGGCGGGGATCCTGCTGCACACAGGTGAGTTCACCTGGACGGACCGGACTGTTCTGGGTCTGACATCTGGTTCTGTCCGCAGGCCGGTTGGACGACTCGGCCCGGTTCTACCAGGAGGCTCTGGACCGGGCCCGGCAGGCGGGAGACCGGGCCGCGCTGGAGCGGATCCAGGATGGGCTGGAGGAGCTGAGGAAGAGGAGGAGCCAGGCGATGAAGGACGAGCAGGACTGACCCGGTTCTGATGACCCGCTCTGGGCCCAACTTGTGTCCCGTTGTTGTTTTCCATCATCTCTCCAGAACCTCCAGAACTTCTGACCCGTTACATGGTTCTGTTACTGAGCAGATGCAGCTCTGTGTTTTTAGTGTGTGTGTGTGTGTGTGTGTGTGTGTGTGTGTGTGTGTGTGTGTGTGTGCAGGTTCCCACAAGTGAGTCGTCCTGCTGTGTTTACTGAGTGCGTCTCCGTGACGACAGTGAGCAGGAGGGGGCGGGGCTAAGAACAGCTGTGTGTTGTGACAACATGAGTTTAAATAAATGATGTTTGGTGTTTTAGTCGTGATTCACCGATAATCTGACATGATGATGATGATGATGATGATGATGAGGCCCCTCCTCCTGGTTCTGATCCGACCGTAGATCTTTGTTTCAGGAAGTTCCTCCTGCAGTGAATCTATTTCCTGTTAACAAAATTAAAATAGTTTAGAAATAGAAACAAGAAGAAACGCCACGCCGGTTCTGACCCGGTCCAGGACGCCACGCCGGTTCTGACCCGGTCCAGGACGCCACGCCGGTTCTGACCCGGTCCAGGACTCCAAAGCCGCATGAACCTGTTGACACTGTTAGCCATGCTAGCTTTAGCATCAGCTGGATGGTTCTGAAGAACCCACCAGAACCGGATCTTTCATGGACTGGAGGAAGAGCAGCTTCTTTGATCAGAGGAACACCGAGCCATTGTCAGAACCGGACCGATCCAGGAAGGTGTGGAGTTCTGGACTGGTGGAACCAGCTCGGTTCTGTTGGATCCAGAACCCAACAGAACCGGGAAAACCCAAGGAGAACGGTGGTGGAGGTATCATACCTTGGGCCCATTCCTCCACAGTAGAGATCAGAACCCACCAGAACCTCGGTTCCAGACCAAGTGGACCGGCTTTCTGGAGCGACCGACCCAATCTGGACCTCCAGAACCTTCTTGAGCGAAACTGGCACGGAGGAGAACCTGGACCTGGTCCAATCGGACCTGGTTCTGAAAGTTCAGAACCTGCTGACGTCTTTCTGTTCATCATGCTGGAGAAATTCATCAGCCTGGTTCTGGCCCGGCCCGGCCCAGTCTGTGCAGTTCTGTGGGAACCGGCGCCTCCAGTGGGTCTCATGTGTTTCCAGGTAAACATGTTTGGGTTCAGCTCAGATAATTACCGGGTTCTGGTTCCGCCCACGCAGACGGGTCGCTTTAAGAACCGCTGCAGCCCGGCTGGTTCTGATCCGGCAGCACCGAAACGGACCAGCACACCCAGCAGGTACACACACACACACACACAGACCCATCAGGAGGTTCTGGTTCTGATGGTTCCTGCATGGAGGTGATGATGATGATGATGAAGCTCAGCCCGAGGGACCTTCATCATCATCATCAGGTCGTTGACCTGTGCTGCTCCTCCTCAGGTTTGACCTCTGACCTCAGACCCCGCATGGAGCGGAACCAGAACCCGGCGGCTCCTCTTCCTCACTGCCTCCACGATGATGAAGAGCAGCCGGTTCTGGACCAGCAGAACTCTCCAGGTGAGTGCCATGAAACGGGTCGGGGTTCTGATCCGGTTCTGGTTCAGAACCACTAGACCTGCTGCAGAGGTTCCTGAGGTCCAAAAGGTTCTGGAGGAGGTCTAAGTCTCTCCTGCTCCGGTGGTTCCGTCATGTTCTGATGGGTTCTCATGTCTCCATGAACTGGTTCGGGTCAGAACCGGGTCCGAACCCGATCCGCTGGTAACCGGGTGCTGGCTCTCCGCTGCTCTGAAGGTTGTGGTTCTGATGGCGGTCCAACATGCGGGTTGTTCTGACCTGAACAGGACTGACAGCTGCTGATGGTCAGAACCGCTGACCCAGACCCACAGAACCGGGTTCTGGCTTCTGGGAGGTTGATCTAAAAACATGCTAAGATAATAAAAAAAGTGAATCAAGACAAAGACAAGAACAGTAGAATCTGAAACAGAACCGGATCAGAACCTTCAAGTCGAGCAGTTCTCCTGACAGAACCGGGTCAGAACCAGGTCAGCTGACTGTGCTGGCAATTGATTGGATGGATGAATGAACGCATCATGAAGAGATCTGGTTACCCGGTTCCCATGGTAACCTGAGCCTCACCTGAGCTCCTGCTGTCGGCTGCGGAGATTAAAGGTCCATCAGGAGGTAACCAGCAGAATAGAACCGGAACCAGAACCTGGTCGGACCAGCTAAAGGACTGATGGAGAAAAAGATCCAGCCAGAAGATCAGATTAGATCCTAAAGCTGCAGATAATCTGGAGATGATAGAAACAGATGATCAGGGATTAAGCAGGTAAAACCAGACAGATCCAGATCTGGTTCTGAAGAGGGAAAACTAAAACAAACTAATTAAACTAAAACAAACTAAACTAGTTAAACTAAAACAAACTAAACTAGTTAAACTAAAACAAACTAATTAAACTAAAACAAACTAAACAAACTAAACTAAACTAAAACAAACTAAACTAATTAAACTAAAACAAACTAATTAAACTAAAACAAACTAAACAAACTAAACTAATTAAACTAAAACAAACTAAACAAACTAAACTAAAACTAACTAAACTAGTTAAACTAAAACAAACTAATTAAACTAATTAAACTAAACAAACTAAAACAAACTACAACATTGCAGATTAAAGCAGTGGTAGATGAAATCCAAAGAAATGACGTCTGGAGCCGATTCCGTCTCGTTTCTCTTTCTCTGTGCAGCACCAAGAACCTGCAGCAGAAAATGCTGCAGCAGGGAGTTAAATCAGCTGCAGCCCAGTTTTATAAACCAGGATCATCAAGTGATGGTTTCTCCTACAGGAGATGTTGAGATGCTGCGGCCTAGTCCAAACCTGAGAGCACATTCATATCCAAAATGTCTGATGATCCATCAGAACGCAGCTGATGCCAAGTTCAGAACAAAAAGTTTTAAAGGCTCAACTCGTTTTCTATGTGCGTTAAAAAGGAAACTGTAAAATCCGACCCAGATATTTAGACTCCGTTTGTGAAGCTGGAGCAGGAGGAGAGCAGCAGAGCTGCTGGTTCCCAGGATGAACCATCGCTTCCATCTTCTCCACATTCACAGCCAGTTCACACCGGAAAAAGGTCACAAGGTCATCCTAGAAACTGTTTCCTGTGGGATTACGTAACGTCCTGGTTAAATAACTCAGAGCTTCTTTACTTTGTCACTGGACGATCATTTGATCCAGAGGTTCTGTTCAGAGATTCTTGTCCAAAAACAGACAACTTCAATCGGGTCAGAACTTAAAGCAGCAAATTTGGGGTTTTAATCCAGGTTTTAAAGTCTGTAATCTACTAACTGGCTGGATTAACCTGGATTATAGATAAATCTGAGTGTCATCAGCAGAACATTTCTCCTGTGCTGTCTGGTGGTTTCACCAACTGGAAGCAGAACCACAGTGAAGTGGATCGGGCCAAGTCCAGAACCCTGTGGGACTCCACCAGCCCTGGCGCCGGAGGATGTGTCGGAACAAACTGGGATCACTGGGATGAAACCAGTCTGCTGCCGATCCCTCCATAGCAACTTGTTCAAAACGCTCTGAGAGAACGCTGTGATCATCTGGATCAGACCCAGAACCAACAGAACCTCTTCTATCATCTCATTTCTGCTTCTCTTCCAAGTTTCTCAGGGCTTTTATTTTGAAAAATGAAACACTTCAACCTACTCAGAGCCATATTTCCTCTCTTGTAACTCCACCCACTCAGGTCAAAGGTCAAATGATGTTCCAGCTGTTCAGCATCACTTGGTGAAGCAGAGCTCCAAAGGACCCATTGTCCCCGTATCCAAGGTAACCAAGTTGACCAAGGTAACCAAGGTGACCAAGGTAACCAAGGTAACCAAGGTGACCAACGTAACCAAGGTAACCAAGGTGACCAAGGTAACCAAGGTAACCAAGGTGACCAACGTAACCAAGGTAACCAAGGTGACCAACGTAACCAAGGTAACCAAGGTGACCAAGGTAACCAAGGTGACCAACGTAACCAAGGTAACCAAGGTGACCAAGGTGACCAAGGTGAACAGGTGGCACATTCTTCAGTTGAGCTGCCACCTGCTGGGGTCAGGGGGAGGAGCCTAACGTTGACTCTGACCCTCTATAGGTCATAGGTCATTCAGCATCATTTCATCTCTTTAGTTGTTTAATAGGGATGAGTGTTAGCATGCTACATGCTAACGGGCTAGTGGCGTGGGAACAGAACTGGGTCAGAACCGGGCCCAATACAAGGACGTCAAGAGACCCGGTGGGAACAGAACCGGGTGAAAGACGACAACAAAAGCTGTGGAATGTTTGTGGCTGAAACAGGAACCAGCAGCTGATCCTGGTTAATCCAGGTGGGATTAGGGGCGGGGCATCTGGGGGCGGGGACAGG
>NW_015116583.1:6156-16556 GCF_001443285.1 Poecilia latipinna | reverse complement strand
TGGTTAATCCGGGGGGGATTGGGGGGGGGGCATGGGGGGGGGGGGACGGGGGAGGCCCTCAGGTAGGGGTCCTCGCCTGTCCCCGCTCAGCTCTGCAGCAGCTCTGCAGCAGCTCTGCAGCAGGTTCAGTTCTGCTGGCCTCCAGGATGCTGGGTCTGGACCCGAGGAGCAGACAGAACCAGGTACAGCTGCAGGTCGGGTCCAGTTGGGTTTCAGGTTCTGATTTAGCCTGAAGTATTTCAGGTTCTGGTTGGGTTCTGGTTCTGAACTGACCCAGTTCAGCAGGTTCTAGCCAGGTCAGTAAGCTGGTTTGTGCTGAGACCGGTCAGAGGACACAGAGGAGGTCCAGCCTCATCAGAGGACGTCTCCAGTTACACTGTGTGTGTGTGTGTGTGTGTGTGTGTGTGTGTCAGATGTTTGTCCAGCTGAAGGAGCTGGTGATGGACCAGAACCAGGACCTGCAGTGGAGGGAGTCGGGTCGGTGGACGGGTTCTGAGGACCAGGAGACGGCTCACATCGTCCCCCTGTCCGTCCACTCCCTGCTGGTCCTGCAGAAGCTGCTGTCCCACGGTGAGGATGATGTCCCCCAGTCTCCTGGTTGGAGGTTCTAACAGTGAGCCCTGATTCTGGTTCTGGTTGCAGGTGCTGTTCTTCTGGACCTCCAGCAGAGCAGTCTGGGGGGCGTGGCCCAGCAGGTGGTGGAGCGTCTGCTGGACGGAGAGCAGGTCAGAGCCGGAGACGGAGACAACCTGCTGAGGACGCTCCTGCTGCCGCACAGGTACTCCACCTGTCCTCCACCTGTCCTCCATCTGTCCTCCATCTGTCCTCCATCTGTCCTCCACCTGTCCTCCACCTGTCCTCCATCTATCCTCCACCTGTCCTCCACCTGTCCTCCATCTGTCCTCCACCTGTCCTCCACTTGTCCATCACATATTATTCTCTCAGCTGGTTCTATAGTCTCACATCCATCCTTTGCTGAACTACTTCCTGTCTCTCCCAGTCCTCCCAGTGATCAGCAAGATCCTCGCTGGTTCAGCAGGAACATTTCTACAGCTGACCTTTCCTCCCTGATTGGCAGACGCACCGGCCAATCAGAGCTCTCCAGGAACACAGCCAATCACAGAGAGGCTGATGTCAGCAGGAAGGTGAAGTCAGTTTAGCTTCTCACCATGAAACCATCGATCAGTCGCCAATAATCAATCAGACGTTACATTCAGTCGTCACTTGAACCTTCATCTAACATGTTGATCAGTTATTAATAAACCAGTAATAATAATCTGATCACTCCTTTTCAGTTTTCTGGATGTTTATTCCAGATCTGTGGTGCATAGAAGCTGAATGCTGCTTCTCCATGTCTGGTTCTGGATGCAGAACCAGAACCAGCAGGTTGATCCAACAGCAGCAGCTGTGCTGACTCTAGATCTATAGCTCTAGATCGTCCCCCACCCTCAGGGTGCCACCCTTGGCGGTTGCCATGTTGCCCTAATACATCCGGGTTAACACTGAGGTCCAACAGAACCAGCGCTGTGGTCTGAGGACTTTGACTAGGCCAGACTCAGTACTATGGAAACCAGACTGAAAGTTGGTTGTTAGGAAACTGGCTTTTCAATCATTCTGAAAATATTAATTTTTGGGTCGGCTCTGGCGCCTCTTGTCGGTCACACAGCTGGGTGACCTCTGACCTCTGTTCAGCAGGAGACTTCGCCGTGCGGATCACAACCTGACGGAAAGCTGATGGAGCAAGCTGAGGCCACCGTCGCCCTTGTGGGTAAGAACTGGGGGTCAGGGTCAAGGTCAGGGTCAAGGTCAGAGCACTGATTTCTGATCATCCAGTGAATCTTCCTCGGTCAGAAGGAAGCGGTTGACTCCAACGGTCTGAGGGAACAGATTATGAGGCTGGTGTGTGTGTGTGTGTGTGTGTGTGTGTGTGTGTGTGTGTGTGTGTGTACAATAATTTCCATAGAGGCAAACTACAGCCACACATAGATGCAGTAAGAAAAATGACATGCAGTACCACAGAAAATCCTCTAGAGGGCATCATAACAACACACATGAATTATCAGTTAAATGCAATAAATGTGAACAGGACAAAAACTAGAGAGAAGTGGATGGAAAATTTCACCTCCACAATTATAACAATACTTCAGATATTATTGGTAGCCAGAGAAACACGACGACAGTTTCCCACCCTGGACTAATAAGTGACTGACATGGTAAAAACACACATAGGTCTCACACACGTGATGAACGAATGATTGATGGCGGCTTCTGATCCGTGGATCCAGAGTCACATCAAAGCAAAGAGATTAACCTGAAATTACAAAACAAACAGATGCATTATGGGTAATGTAGTGTTACATGAAGAGACGGACTTTTAACAGGACCTGACCTCTGGCCTCCTGGCAGCATCCAGGTGAAGTTTTGTTCTCCAAGTTAATACATCAACTTCACCGATCAGGACTTCAACTTGGGTTCATATGACTTTTAACCTTTTAGAGTATTGGTGTGTGTGAATGTGAGTCCAGTAGCAGGAGGAAACATTCCTGGTGCTGTAGATCCAGTAGATCTGTAGAAGGTTAATTTCTCCCTGTGCTGTGACTGCAGGCAGCGTGGGGTTCCTGGACCGGCCCTTCCTGGCCTTTGTGCGTCTGCAGGAAGCGGTTCTGTTGGACTCTGTTCTGGAAGTCTCCGTCCCAGTCCGGTTCCTCTTCCTGCTGCTGGGCCCTCCTACTGCCAGCCTGGAGTACCACCAGATCGGCCGTTCCGTCTCCACGCTGATGGCAGACCAGGTGTGTTCCTGCTCATGTTCTTGGAAACGCCCACCAGGTGGCGCCACTATATGTGGTCGTTTTCTTCCAGAGCTTCCAAGAGGCGGCGTACCGAGCAGAGAGCCAGCAGGACCTGCTGATGGCCGTCGACCGCTTCCTGGAGCGCAGCGTGCTTCTGCCCCCGCCTGACGCCAGCAGGGAGGAGCTTCTGCTCTCGGCTCCTCGCTTCCAGGGAGAGACGCTGCAGAGTGGAGAGAGAGAGCAGAGCGGCAAGCTGCAGGAGAAACAAAGCAGCCTTCAGCAGGACAAAGGTGGCTCACCGTCTTCTCCTTAGAGGCTCTGCTATTAACTAAAACCAAAATTATTTACATGAATAAGCTTTTCTGGAAGTTTTACCATCAAATTTATGATGGTTAAAGGAACAAGTAGACTAAGTGTGGTCATGATGGGACCCAAAACCAGAAACGCAGGCGGCGAATGGGTTTCAGAATCAGAATCAGAAGAATTTTATTGTTATTGTCAGAAAGGCAACAAAACTGCAGTTTCAGTTACAACCATCCATAACGTAACAACACAAGGGGGGGATGTGAGATGGGGGATAGTTGGCTGAGGCCTCGCAGCCTGACAGGCACCGCCTTGCAGGAGGAAAAACGGAAAAATAGGAGAAAACATCAGGTAAGGAGAGGAAAAACCAGCCTGTCTCACACTCTGCTCTTTGCAGGGCAGCTTGAGATGAAAAAAAAACCTCGGCACTTAAACACATATAAACACATTTAGACAAAACAAGCCAGGTATGAGGAGGAGGTGTGACATGCATATGGGTCTCATGTGAGTTATGTGTGTCAGACCATGAACCCTAACTGAAGAATGCGATTGTCCGTGACTAAACGACCTTGGAGTTCACCACCAGCTTTATCAGTTCAGGGCCACAGATGTTCCAGGGAGGGGGGCAGCAGAACAGAGCCTTCTTTAGACACAACAACCAGGAGAGGACAGCTGGCCAGCCATGCCCAGCCCGGGGTCCAGATTCGGATAGCAGAAATTTGTTTAGGTCAGGCTGACATTCGTTTACTGTCTGCATCGAAAGCCTCGCTGGAGCTTCTCAATGGCAAATCCAAGCAGCCGAATTTAGGGTCTCCTGCCTGATCCGAGCGAACAACGTTCTCCAAGGTCATCCATTCTGAGTCTGAGATCCGCTGCCCGGCCTCGGTCCTGTTCCAGGATCACACCCAGTCTGCGCTCAGCTCCCGTATCATCTCAGTCTGAGTGTTGATCGCTCTGTAGATCCCATCAACCGGACCCAGCAGCCTCGAAGTGGCCAAAACTGCCACCGGTATCTTCCGAAATTTCCGATAAGCCAGGTATCCGCCAGCTCCAGTAAGCAGAAAACCTGTTATCATGACTCCAATCATCTACACATCTTCAACATCCTCGACTGACGGCATCGTCAGACACACGGTCTTCTACTTCCATGTAGAATCCATCGTATATCCAGCGAAGAATGTCCCGTCGGGACACGAAGGTTCCCCTTTACCTGGTTTCCCAGTGGAAAAAATTCTATCAGAGACCAGCTGACCAGATCCATAATTTGCAACTTCGGAAGTTATTCAAAAGAAAGTCTCTGAAAACACAGGACACAGACGCTGAGCAGGGAAGATGGGGAGGACAGGGAGACGGAGAAGGTGCGTCCTCCTCCTTCGAAGGACAGAGCAGAAAAAAGTTTGAAGACTTCATGAAAAAATCCTGAAGATTGAGTTATAAAATACATGGGAAGCCAGGCAGGAGCAAAGAGCAAAAAATACTAAATAAGGAAATCAGCAAAGGAACACAGGGAAGTTAACAAAAGGATCCGGCAAACAGTAACTGAAAAAGAGAATCTTAAATACTGAGGAGGTTGAATGCTGAAGAAAAGCCCTGGCTGGTGAGCTAACGGATAGCGTGAGCGGAGGAAGACAGAGAGAGAGGCACAGGGGATAAGGAAATTATTCTAACAACCAGACTATCCATCATCCAACACACTTAATTCTAGTGAGGTTCTGACAGTTGCTGGTGCCTATCTCCAGGGGTCAAAGGGCAAGAGGCCAGGTCAACTTGACAGGTCACCAGTCCATTGCAGAGCAACACAGAGACACACAGAACAAACAACACACCTAAGGAGAATTTAGAGAGATCAGTAAAGCATTGACATGTGATCAAGATGTGGTCAGTGCTCTGTATCATCAGCCTGGCGGTGGCCTGGCGGTGGCCTGGCGGTGGCCTGGCGGTGGCCTGGCGGTGGCCTGGCGGTGGCTGCAGGTCGCTGCGTTGTTTCTCCTCTGATTTCAGCCTGATCTTCTCTCTCAGACTCTCTGGTTCCCTTCAAGTCTGCCGAAGCTCCTCTGAGGCGTTCGGGTCGTCTCTTTGGCGGTCTGATCCAGGATGTGACCCGGCGGTACCCTCAGTACCTCAGTGACATTCAGGATGCTCTGAACCCTCAGTGCATGGCGGCCATCATCTTCATCTACTTCGCTGCCTTGTCTCCTGCCATCACCTTCGGTGGACTGCTTGGTGAGTGAGACCCTCAGCAGGGATGGAGGAGAACCAGCAGGACGACCTTTAACCTCTGTTCTGTGATCCAGGCGAGAAGACCGAGGGTCTGATCGGGGTGTCTGAGTTGATTGTTGCCACGGCGATGCAAGGTATCGTGTTCAGCATACTGGGAGCTCAGCCTCTGCTGGTGATTGGGTTCTCTGGACCTCTGCTGGTGTTTGAGGAAGCTTTCTACACGGTGAGCTCTCCTGGCAGAAAGTGACGCTCACTGGTTCAAACAATAGAAAACTGCAAACTGTACAGTAAGGACAGAAATACAACATAAGATACTGCATACTCTGAACATGTCCAACATGTCCATGTGTATTTGTGCATTAAAAGAACAAACTGTTTACCGAAAACTGACAGTAAAACTGGAAATACCAGCAGGGAACCTAACAGCTGCTGGAGGAAGGATCTACCGTAACGCTCCTTCGCGCACCAAGGATGCAGCAGCTTGTCAGAAAGCATGTTTATTTTAGAACTACTGCAATGCATTCTGGGTACAGAATAAACTACTGCACCGCATCATGGGTGAAGAATGAGACGAAACATATCTGCTTTGTAAGCAGCGCTCAGCCCCTTCAAAATAAGAGCATGAATATAAATGTTGAGCTACTTGAAGAATTCCTAAAGGTTGGTAACCAAATCTAACCAAACACAGACATCAAACTTTATTCAACTGCAAGTTTACAACACAGGCAAGTAAATTTGCACTTATCTGGAGAAAATCACTAAGGGGAAGCTAAATGCGCTAAATGTTTTCAAAGTTAGCAAAAATGTTAAAGCGCTAAGCTAAAAACTAGCTCCACTTTTAGCAGATTATTGGAAGTGTGCAAAGCACTGAGATCCAGCCTGAGGCTGTGAGATAACAGGCTTATACTGGGTTTGGTTACTGGGACGGCATGTAGATTAAATGGAACCGCTTTAAATAATTAATTGAAAATGTGAATTAAAAGCAAGTTGTTGGATGTTTATTTGCCGTCTGTACGAGGTGAGGGATCATTCCCATCTGCTTTGTGGAAACGGTTTTCTGCTGCTTCGCCCCACAGCTGTCAGGACGCTCCCTGAAACTGAGCCGCTCTGTGTTTCTCTGCAGTTCTGCAAAGACAACGACATTGAGTACCTGACGGGCCGGGTCTGGATCGGCTTCTGGCTGGTGCTGATCGTCTTCATCACTGTGGCCTTGGAGGGAAGCATCCTGGTTCGGTTTGTTTCTCGCTTCACTCAGGAGATCTTCTCCTTTCTCATCTCCCTCATCTTCATCTATGAGACCTTCGCCAAGCTGGTCAAGGTCAGTCCAGGAGCCTGCTGAAGACTCCAGCTGTGATGCCGCAGGGTTCCACTTCTTCTCTGTTCTCTTATAGATCTTTAAGGAGCACCCACTCCAGAACTGTTTCCATGGAAACAGCAGTGGATCTCCGTCTCCTTGCAACTTCTCGGTGACTGCTGGGAGTCCCGGGGGAACCGCTGGAGAGCCAAACACGGCGCTGCTCTCACTGGTCCTCATGGCGGGAACGTACTTCATCGCCTTCTACCTGCGGAAGTTCAAGAACAGCTCCTTCTTCCCAGGACGGGTCAGTACCTGCCAGAGCAGAGAGACGGGTCCAGTACACCCCCAGCCCTGACCAGGTCTGAAGAAGAGGCCAGCCCAAACCCAAAGTATCTGCTGGAGGCTCCCAATCTGATTATCAGGGTTCAGAGGTGAAAGGTTAAAGTCCTCAACCAGAGACAGATGGTTCAGTCCAAATTTTACTGTGAGACCGTCTGAAGGAGTCCAGTTTTCTAAAGCTTAGACCAGTTTGGACCAGTAGAACCAGAACTGACCCGTGAGGTCTAGTAGTGTTGTATGACTGATTCTTAGCCTGGTCTAGAGACCTCGGTTCTCCTAGAGAGGACGTTAGGACATCTCCATCAGCTGACCAGCGTCTGCGGATCTAAAACCACATTCCTTGTGTTTCAGATCCGTCGAATTATTGGAGACTTTGGGGTCCCCATTGCCATCCTCATCATGGTTCTGGTGGATTACAGTGTGGAAGACACCTACACCCAGGTGAGGGTGCAGTTTGTTTTAATCCCACAACCTGTTGACCCCAACGGTGAACCGCTCTGCTCCTGTTGGTCTACAGAAACTCAACGTTCCCAGCGGATTCTCAGTGTCCAGTCCCGAGAAGCGTGGCTGGCTGATTTCTCCGTTGGGTTCTGATGGCCAGTTTCCAGTTTGGATGATGGGAGCCAGTATCCTGCCGGCCATCCTGGTCTTCATCCTCATCTTCATGGAGTCACAGATCACAGCGTAAAGAACTTACTGCTTGTCAGGGATGTAGTCAGTACCAGTACCTCAGAGGTGGTACTGCTAAAGATGAACCAGACAAACCCAGTTCCAATAAGGAATCATTGTACAGCGAGGAGTTCTGACTCAAATTGTTTTAACATTTGATCTCTTTCTAAAACCTAAAACTGGAACCAGAAATGGTCCACCTACCCTTCTTGGTCTGACTAGACTCTTTGTCTAGACAAAGTGGTTCTTGACTTTTAAACAGGTTTATGGTCAGTACTGCTAAGTTTGGGTCCAGGAGGAACGTTTGACGAAAATCATGGTCCTCTCTTGGAAACAAGATGGAGGCGTCAGATTTTAGCTGTTGGAGGATTTCTCTTTAGGCTTTGTCTAAAGACCAGGAGACATTTCTGCTGCTAGCGCTAGGCTAGCACGTTAGCTTTGGTTGTATTTACCCAGAATGCCCTGTGCTGTAGTCCACTTCCTGCTTTACAGTCCGCTTTACTTCAACTGAACCAGAGTTCATTTCAACTGAACCCAGACCGAGGTTTGGAGGACCAGAGGTCCAGAGGTCAGAGGTCGATTAGCATTCACACCTCACCAACCGGACCGGATTTTATAGGCAAACGGACTGGAGTCGGATTGAAGCGAAGTGAACAGGGCTGGTGGGAATGCATCCTTAACGTTCAGCAGAACTGGACTCTTGACGTGTGGTTTGGGTCCAGGTTCTGGCCCATGTCCTGATGTGAGCTGACAGATGTCTTATCTGTCTTGTAGGCTGATTGTCAGTAAGAAGGAGAGGATGCTGGTGAAAGGAACCGGGTTTCATCTGGACCTGTTAATTATTGTGGTGGTGGGCGGAGTCTCAGCCCTGTTTGGTCTGCCGTGGCTCTCCGCCGCCACGGTTCGCTCGGTCACTCATACCAACGCCCTGACCGTCATGAGCAAGGCCGTGGACCCCGGAGACAAGCCGCGCATCCAGGAGGTGAAGGAGCAGAGGGTGACTGGGTTCTTGGTGGCGGTTCTAGTGGGTAAGGCAGCGTCTTGGTACCAGCACCTGGGTCACCTCCAGACTGCTGGGTTCTGAACGGGTCTGCTCTGTCAGGTCTGTCCATTGTTATTGGAGAGGTTCTGCGCCAGATACCTCTGGCGGTTCTGTTTGGGATCTTCCTCTACATGGGAGTGATGTCACTGAACGGGATCCAGCTGACAGAGCGTCTCATCCTGCTGCTGATGCCTCCCAAGTACCATCCAGACCAGAACTACGTCCGCAAGGTAAGGCCCGGTTCTGGTTCCGGTCCCTACTCACCTGATCCCAGTCCCTGCTGACCTGTGGTCTCCTGTCCTGTCCAGGTGAGGACGCTGCGGATGCACCTGTTCACGCTGGTCCAGCTGACGTGCCTGTCCCTGCTGTGGGTCGTCATGGCGACAGCGGCGGCGCTAGCCTTCCCTTTCATGCTGCTGCTGACCATCCCTCTGAGGATGCTGCTGCTGCCGCGCCTCTTCAGCCCCAGAGAGCTTCTGAGTGTGAGTCAGTGATGTCACTGTGATGTCATCCTTAACCCACAAACAGCAGCATTCGGTCCAGCCTGGACTTCTGACCTCTGACCTCTGACCTGCAGCTGGATGCTGACGATGCAGAGCCCCACCTAGAGGAGAAAGAGGGGCAGGACGAGTACTCGCACCTCCAGATGCCCATCTGACCCGGTCGGACCGGAACCGGACCGTTTGCACCTCTCAACGGCTGCTTTTGAACATGCTGATGTGATTTTACTGAAATGTTTCTCTGTAATGATCAGAACCAGAACCAGAACCTGCTGCTCTCAGTAAAAACTCCTCAATAAACAGATCTGTCTTTTTTTTCTGCCTCATATCGTCCAGTTTGGACTGGTTCTTGTCAGAACCCGGGTCCGGTTTGGCTCAGAACCGGGTCCAGGTTCTTGTCAGAACCGGGTCCATGTCCATGTACTTTATGAAAACAGCGAATGGGTTCAGAACCGGGTCCAATCGGATCAGCTCCTGTCTCTGTTCGTGACTCGGATCTTCTCATCCAATCAGCTGCCAGCTCCCGGGCTCAGGCCCCGCCCCCAGGCTGCAGGCTGTGGTGGAACGATCTGATTGGCTCTGGCTCCTCTGGCCAATCAGCTGTCAGGATGTTCTGTTGGTCCTGTTCAGGTTTCAGGACCCGCCTCCTGCCACTGTCTGGCCTGCCTCACCTGGTTGCCGTGGTAACACCCTCTCCACGAAACCCGAGCAGGCGTGGCAGCCGGCCGTCACCTGAGCCGCTCTGAATGTTTGATGCGTTCCGTCAGAGATCCTGGAACACCTGAGCAGAACGCCGCCGCCACCACCAGAGGAGGAGCGCCGCAACGCTGCAGGTAACCTGGAGTCACCTGGAAACACCTGGAGACACCTGGAATCACCTGGAGACACCTGGAATCATCTGTAGACACCTGGCAGCTTCTGGTTCTGGTTCTGCTGGGTTCTCAGACTCACCAGGCCAGCTCCATGTTGGTTCTGCTGGTATTCCCAGGTTCTGGTTCTGGTTCTGGGTCTTTATCTGGATCTGGATCGGCCATGGGAATCTGACGCTGGTTTCTTCTTCTGGACCTTCAGGCCCAGTTCTAACTTCTGTCGTTTGGGATCCAGAGGTTTCTGCTCCGGTTCTGCTGACAGACCCGGTCCCATTAGATTGGACCTGCTGGAACCATCAGAGCTGAAATCAGGGCCAGCTGGGCTTGCTGCTGGGAGCAGAAAGTTCTGTTGTGACCCGCGGGTCGCACATA
>NW_015116583.1:0-1923 GCF_001443285.1 Poecilia latipinna | reverse complement strand
GGCCTTCGAAGGACCCGTCCTACGTAGACCAGTCCTTCGAAGGATGCAGACCCTGAATTCGGACACAGCTATAGTCCGGTTCGGTTCAGATGGTTCCCTCCGTTCGCTGAGCAGGAAGTCAGAAATCTGAAAGGAACCAATAGAAACGATCCAACCAGCCAGGGGGCGGGGCTAGTGGGCAAGCAGCCAATGGAAAACCAGGACCAGAACCGGAACCTTGACCCATACCTGGATCTTTTATCCAATCAGATTGTTTGGCTCCTGGATCCGGCTGATCCGATTGGCTGCCAGTGTTCCTTAGCTGCTCTGTGGAGACCCCTGCTGGATCTGTAGAATAATGTCTTGATAAATATCTTAGTTTTTTAATTTTTCTGATTTTATTTGTTCTGTCGGATAAACTTCAGATTTAGTTTCTCTGCTGAGAAAACGTCCTGGAAATGTGGAGCTGAAACCAGAGGAGGAAGAATAAATATTAAACTATAATTACTAATCCATCATTTAAAATGATTGGATCTGTTTCTGATCAGCTGTTTACTGATTGGTCCCCTCTGGCCCCGCCCACATTTCCTGAACTCTGAGGCTCAGGTTCTCAAAAGTTATTGATTCTCCTAAATAATTCAGTTATTTGAGTGGAGGGAGCCTCACTGAGCATGCTCAGTAGCAGCAGATAGAATGTGGGCGTGGTCTGGTGGCTCTGATTGGAAATGGGAAAACTGGAACAGTCCCAGTTAGTACCTGGGGTTAGTGGGAAAGGTGTGACATCACCTGCTGGTCTCAGCGGGGCGGAGCCGCAGTGATGACACAGCGGTCTGCATCAAGGTGTGACGTCACTTTCCTCCAGGTGATGAACCAGGATGTCAGACAGGAAGCAGCGCAGTCTGTCCACTTCTGGAGAATCTCTCTACCAGATCCTCGGCCTGGAAAAAGGCTGCAGCCATGACGACATCAAGAAGTCCTACAGGTAAGCCACGCCCCCTTCTAATATGTAGCCCCGCCCCCTCAGAGCAGTTTGGGCTGGTGGTCGACCTCCAGTCGGACTCCCCAGTTGAAAACAGGAAGTGAGTTGTCCTTGACTTCCTGTTTGTGGTGTCAGGAAGCTGGCGCTGCGGTTCCACCCGGATAAAAACCCGGACAACCCGGACGCGGCGGAGAAATTCAAGGAGCTGAACAACGCTCACTCGGTGCTGGCCGACCTCAGCAAGAGGAACATCTACGACTCGTACGGCTCCCTGGGGCTCTACGTGGCGCAGCAGTTTGGAGAGGACAACGTCAACACCTACTTCATGCTGTCCACCTGGTGGGCCAAGGTGGGGGCGGAGCTTAGAGGGACTGCCAGCCCCCCGGCGGTGAGGCTGGTGTGACGCTGTGTTTGTGCTGCAGGGTCTGTTCCTGCTCTGCGGCATTCTGACCGGATGTTACTGCGGCTGCTGCCTGTGCTGCTGCTGCAACTGCTGCTGTGGGAAACTCAAACCCACTGCTGCGGGCGAGGGGGCGGAGCCAGAGTACGTCTCCCCTGACGACCTGGAGGAGGAGATTCGCAACAATCCTGACAACGGTAATACGTCAGGAAATGTGTCATCTGTAGGCTGCTGCTCTGGTTTCCATGATTCAAACATTCAGATCAATGATGGCTTTAGTCTGGCTGCTCAGAGTGAACCGTTTATCATTGCTGTTGGGTTTGTCACCATGTTTTCATTGGCTTGAATCAGTGTTGAATAACTGCAGGAAAATGATGGTTTGCTGCTTTTCCGTCTGTCTACAACAGCAAAATAATGTCAGTGATTTGTTTTACATTCCCTGCCAGACTCTTGATGTCTTTTTGGTTAGAAAGTGTCTTCTAGTCTAGCGGTTCTCAACGTGGGCGGTACCGCCCCCCAGGGGGCGTTCAGAGGACGGCAGGGGGCGCTGGCGGAAATGTTTACA